>NC_041056.1:40511736-40811736 GCF_900634775.1 Gouania willdenowi | reverse complement strand
AGTCTTCTCCTGTGAATGTAAGCGACTAATAATGACTCTTTTACATCCTGACCACATTCTCTTCAGTTTACATGTGAATTATCAGCCAGAAGGTTTGTTTGGATTAAACCGAGCTAGAAAAATGCCTTTAATGCATCTTTGAATAAAAACTAAATCAAAAAGTTGGTGAAAGTCATTGTTTTATTATATTTGGCGAACTTTCCTCACAGTTTCTTAATCTTTTTAAAGCTTTTTGGAAGAGTTTGCCAATTTTTCTATTAGTATTTTTTGTTGGAGCAGCAAAATATGGAAAACACTATTTTCATTCCAAATAAGGCCCAATGAGTTTGTTCCTGTGTTGTTTCTCCACCAGTGTGACCACGGTTCACCCACTGGTCATACTGGTACAGTCTGTAGAGGAGCCAGCAGGAGTCCTGGCTCCAGCTAGACTAATCAATTCGAGGTGGGGGGGGATTGGAACAAGACAGAGCAAAGGATGAACACACACACACACACACACACACACCTGTATGTGTGTGAAGACGGGCTGGGTGAGATATCAAGATTTAGGATATATTGAGTTTTCTATTTTGGTGATACAGAAAATTACAATATCGCCTACATCAATACACACACACATATATATATATATATATATATATATAGTTTGAGGAGTTGCTGCTTTCGCTACTTCTCAGAACAGCATGGAAGGCACAGTTTGATTGATCTCTGAGTGCAATCTAACTCAGACCTTCATCTAAACAAGCCACACTACAGAACTCACTCACACGTGCTGTCCTTTATAGGAGAAAAAGTCCAATAAATGTGCAGCTGTGGCATGTTGCATCAGTAAATTTGACCCTGAATTGTCTTTCTGGTCAGACTTTATTTGAAATAAAATCCTCGAGATATATATCGTATATCGCCATTATGAGAAAAAAAATATTGAGATATGAGTTTTGGT
Organism: Gouania willdenowi; assembly: GCF_900634775.1. NCBI lineage: Eukaryota > Metazoa > Chordata > Actinopteri > Blenniiformes > Gobiesocidae > Gouania > Gouania willdenowi. Next base: position 40,810,793 of record NC_041056.1, on the reverse strand, counting down.
CCATATCGTCCAGCCCTAGAGTGAAACATATCTTTCCGTCCCTCACACCTGTCGCTATGGCCAGGTCATAAAGTCCAGATGACGCACACGCACACACACACACATGCGCGCACGGAGGATGCAGACAGTAGAGCTTTAATCGGACTGAAAAAAGAAGACCCGGCCTGTCTGTCTGACCAGTGTTATGGCAATTATTATATTAATCATCATATCATCGAATGTGTGTTCATGTTTACAATTTGTCATGTGTTTATACACAATGACTGCATTATATCGTTGTACTTTTGTAGAGAGACGTTGCTCCTTTGCTGAGTCATGTTAGATTAGATAACCTGCAGTACAGACAGATTGTGCTGTATTCACAGTGCCAGCAACAAACAGTCTCTGCTCAAGGTCTCATACCAAAACTCTGATAAGCAGAACTCTGTAACAGTGATTTTCCACTCCTTCCTCCCTTCACCCCCTCCTTTCCTCTCATCTTAGGGTGGGGCTCTTCCTATCTGTAAAAGTTTAAGCTGTGAAACTTTCCAGTTAGTTGCTGGCCGCCTTGCCCTTCCTACAGGATGGAAGACCTTTTCTGTACTCCTTTTCATTTAGTTTACTAGTACAGTGCCCGTAGGAAGTATGCATTCATGTGGGAGCATAAGGGGTATAATTGTGGGTGCAAAATGTGGGTGCAATTTTCCTGTTTTAATTCTATTGGACATGTGCATGATCAATGTGTTTGTTTGTTTTTTTTACTCACTTTCATATATTTTTGTTTGGTGTATTTTTCTGTTTTTTGGAGTCATGTGTATTTTTGTATCTTTCTGTTGTGTTTTTGTGCAATTTTTGTATAATTATTGTTTTTGTTGCCATTGTAGTGTGATTCAGGAGTCATTTTGTGTATTTTTTGTATAAATATTTAGTTTTGTGTATTTTGAGCAATTTTCATATTTTTGTTGTATTTTTCTGTAATGTATGTTTTTGAAGTCATCATTGTGTATTTTTTATCTTTCAGTTGTCTTTTTGTGCATTTTTTTTGTTTAATTATTGCTTTTTGTTGCCATTGTAGTGTTATTCTAGAGTCATTTTTTGTATTGATGTTTAGTTTTTTGTTTTAGTTTACTCATTTAGTATATTTTTTTAATATAAATACTGTGTGTGTGTGTGTGTGTGTGTGTGTGTGTGTGTGTGTGTGTGTGTGTGTGCATGCGTGCGTGCGTGCGTGCGTGCGTGTGTGTGTGTGCGTGTGTCTACATCCATCTCCTCTTCACACACACGCGTCTTGCTAAGAGAGACACGGAAGTACCACGAAAAATAAACGTTTTGCAAATGGTTTAATTTTATGGGACATGTGCATGATAAATGTGTTTGTTGTTTTTCTTTTATACTCATTTTTATTTTGTTTTGTTTGATGTATTTTTCTGTAATGTATGTTTTTTGGAGTAATTCTGTGTGTTTTTGAAGCATTTTTGTATCTTTTTATGAATTTCTGTTGTAATTTTGTGTACTTTTTGCATAAATATTGTTTAGTTTTTTGTTTTATTTTACTCATTTAGTATATTTTTATTATAAATACTGTGTGTGTGTGTGTGTGTTTACATTGTAGCTGCTAGCATCCTTTCTTAGCACATAGAATAATATAAGAACACTTACCCTTGCGCAGAACAAACAATCAAAGTACAGCCGTGTTGTGGACCCACAAAAACGTTACATTCCTCTGTCTGAATAACCAGATAGTTTGTGATAAGGTCGACTAACGTCCATCAGCACAGCCACTGCTCACAGTCATGTGACGAAGGAGGAAGTGAAGTCCGTGACACGAGATTTAAAGGAAGTTTGGAATCACGGGAATAATATTAAATAACCATGAAATATTAACTTTAATGACTTTTAGCGGTACAAAAACGTTTTTAATTTTGACATTTTTTTTTTTTAACCCAAACAACCTGCGACATGGTGACGTCATGAACCCAGAACCAGAAGTAGCGCACTGTTACCGAGGGAACGCTAATTATAAAATTTATGTTTTGACCGTTTTGCTTCACCAAATTTTTCCAAAATAAAAGATGCACACACTCGGGGTATTTGGAAGATAGCAGCTGATTCACAGTTCATCTGTTTCGCCTTCAAAATGGATACCGGAAGTTGTCTCTCAACAGATGGTGCGCTAGCGCCCCCTCACACCCTGAGGTCAAAAGTTGAATAGGTTTCATTTCGGGGCCGTCCAGAAGTGAAATAAAATTAAAATAAACATTTTGAAATGAGAAAATTACTCCAAAATAACAGATACACACACTCGGGGTATTTGGAACCCATTGACCGAGTTTCAGGTCCAACTCGCACCGCGTCTGGGAGATATTTGCTCCACACACACACACACACACACACACACACACACACACACACACACACACACACACACACACACACACACACACACACACACACACACACACACACACCTCCCTTGCTTTTATAGGTAGATAATAAATCCTTTATTATAAAATCATCATGCTTTGACTGAACTTCATCGTTCAACCAAAGCACAAATCATGTTTTCAAACGAGGACAACCGTAAATTTGCCGTGACACCAGTATGAAGTCTGATCATGTTTCAACCAGATGGTATTTACTGTATGTCTTTGCACGCATGTAGAACGTCTGGTTGAAGAACTGTTTATATTGGACGCTGCACACAGGCAGCATCAGGGGCAGCTTAGTGGCAGCAGAGGTCCTTGGGGTCCACAGGTAAAGACGGAAGCATCAGAGCAAACTGCCTGTATTAAATAGACGGTGTGGCTGACCTTTGTGTCCAAGTGTGCAACAATTATTATCACGATACCTTGTAAAAAAGGAAAAAACAACAGGAAATCCCCCTACGTTTCTGAAAACTGAACGCCATCACTTCGTAGAGGAGCAAAACTACAACGTAGGGGTCCCATACACTCAACAGCGCTGACAAGAACCATGTGCATGTAATCATTTTCAACATTTAATCACTGGAGTTCTACACATAAACCTGATACAAACCTTATTTTCAGTCGTGTTGGGTTTTTTTAGTTGAAGGCAAAATGTTGAAAGAGTTGTAACAGATAAATCCCCTCAGCTGCATGTTCTACCTTCTGTTTGTCATTTTTCCTTCCCTCCTTATACCGTCTCACTCAACCCCGACCATTTCCCTTTGGACAGGAACCCCAGATAACCTCCCCTCACCACTTTAAAGAGGGGATGAGAGGAAGACGAAGAGATGAGGTGGAAGTGAAGAGAAACACAGAGAGGAGGATCTAAAAGGTGGAGGTCAAGGAAGCGATGGACACACACACACACACACAATTTACTGTATAAAAACAGAGCGACATAATTAAAGGGATCCTCCACTGATTTTACAAATGAGGCCTAAAACCTTTGAAATGAAGATATTTGTCTAACAAAACACATTATTTTGCACCATATTTGTTTTATGAAGTTTTAAAAATAGGAACCACTTTACCGTTTTAAGACCCTTGAAATGACGTGATTGATGATGTGATTAGCCCCTGTTAGCCTATTATGTTCTATTAGAGTGAAGCAATCAGGATCATTTAGCAGCTTTTCTTTTACGATTCAGTGTTGGTGTGGACCCAAATGCAGGGAAAGAAGGAGGCAGGATCGCTGCATAGCGCTCTTGGAACCAGTCCATGTTTTATTCTCAAACAAAGCAAAACAAAACTTAAATCCAAAAGGGGACCAGGCACAGTAGGACACGAGGAGGGAGACAACGAACCTGACATCACACAATGATGTGTCCAAGCACTCAGCTAAATAGTGGTGGAGGCCTGAGTGGGAATGGGCCACACCTGGGTGAAAACACGAGGGAGCTAATCTTCACCACCCAAACACACAGACATCACTGACGGGTGGAGCCACAAACAGGAATCCCTGAAACACAGACAACAGTTAGCACAAAGCAAATAAACAAAGACAGAATAACAAAAAGAGGACCCAAGGGTTAAAATAAACAGAACCTAACATTTTCCAGTCAAAATGACAACTTGTGTTACTTTGGGTTGCCCTAAAAAAATCAGTAAAAGTGAAAAATATCATTGTACTCTGTGTTTTTTTTTACTGAAAGAGGTTAAACCAAATCCGTGATCTAAAACCATCTGTGACCGTTTGGTGGACGGCTCGAAGCAGAGTTCCAAAGGGACTAGGGTGTTCCCAACAAAAATAACATGGCACCACTGCCTGTGAATCTCCTATTGAGTGAAGTGTTCAGCGTCAATGCCGACGGTTAAAAGAACGTCTCGATGCATTTTGAGGCTTTTTGCTTTGACGACAATGTGAGATGCTGGGATCACGGAAGAGGAGGAACAAGCTTGAACCACCATATTTTCCCATAAAACAACTCGACCGGTTCGTCATTTCCGTGCCGAAAGGAAACAACAACAGCGGGCACGTAAGCACAGCCACATAATAGTAATTGTTTTCGATGATGATGATGATGATGATGAAGAAGAGGTTTTAGAGGACTCAGGGTTTGTGTAGATCAGAGACGAGAATCTTTCATCACAGCGGGGGCCACACTGATGTAATAGTCTAATCTAAATACCACATTATAAAACATTCATGTAAGCATTTAGAATAATGAGAATCAGAACCAGAATACAGGAAATATCAAAGCGTTTGTTTTTGTTTTGTGTTTTTTTGGTTTTGTCATTTTCTATGTTTCTGGAGTCATCTTTGTGTATTTTTGTGTCCTTTTCTGTATTTTTCTATGACTGTGTGTCTTTTTGAGTTATCTTTGTGTATTTTTGTTGTCCTTTTGTTTTTTTGGAGTCAATTTTATTTAGTTTTAGCAACTTTTTTGTATTTTTGGAGTAAATTGTGCATATTGTTTGTGTCCTTTTGTGTCTTCTGTAATTTTGTGTCTTTGTGAACCTTCTTTGTGTAATTTTGTTGTCCTTTTGTATCTTTGGGCTCAATTTTGTGTATTATTAGTGTCCTTTTGTGCATTCTTCTGTCATTTATCTGTCATGTATTTTTTGAGTCATCTTTCTGTGTTTTTGTTTGTGTTGTCCTTTTATATTTCAGGAGACAAGTTTGTGTATTTTTAATGTCCTTTTGTGTCTTTTTGGAGTCAATTTTGTGTATTTCCAGTGTCCCTTTGTGCATTTGTCTGTCATTTTGTGTCTTTCTGGAGTCAATTTTATGCATTTTTATTGACTTTTATACTTTTTGGAGTCAATTTTGTGTATTTTTGTTGTCATTTTGTATTGTTGGAGTCAATTTTGTGTATTTTTCTGTCAGTTCGTACTTTTGGTGTTCTCTTTGTGTGTTTTTGTGTCATTTTTTGTATGTTTTTGTCATTTTGTATATTTTTGGAGTGATTTTATCCTCATAGTTATACCAAGGGCCACATGTGGCCCCTGGGCCGACAGTTGCCTATATGTGGATAATTCTCATGCTTTTTGTCTCATGAAAACTGTTTGATAATGTGCTTTGTTAAAAACTGATTTTGTTACAAAATGAGTAACTATAGATGTACAGTACTTGGTATTTGTTTTTTAACTTCCCAGTGTTGTATTTATTCATTCGTTAGTGTGATACTGTAACATATTGTTTGGCAGGTGATCAGATAACAACTGAATCCCACAGAGAGCAGAAAACAGGAGAAAGTGAGAGAGACAGAAGAATATAATGATGAGAGAATCTTCACTGCTGCTAACGTGACAGGATGATAAAACCCATGAGGTCAAAGGTCACTGACCTTATTGAAGTGAAACTAACCCTCACTGGGTGTTTGCTGAGGAGATGTGGATGGATAAAGACCAGGTTATGAACACGATGGAAGTAATGAGGTTTAAATGAGAATCAACTTTTTTATAAGAGTTGCAGACTGCACCTTTAATGTAAATGATTTGAATCACAATATTTGACACCAATAAATGTGTTTATTATTTCCATCACTGAGTGCTAACATAATGTGCATTATGAATAAAGAATATAATGATTGCATTGTTCACAAAGCATAAACTTAATTTTAAATAAACTATATTCATGCATTTCTGGATGTTTTGTACATTTCTGAAAAAAATGTGTTTTTGTAATAAAATAAAAAAAAACAGCACATACTACAGAACATTACACAGACGTGGAAACTTGCAAAAAGCAATTTAGCAAACACAAAAAATATTTTACAAGTACACCTTTTTTACGCACATACAATCTTTATGACCCTAATTTGATCCCATACATTTAGCACAACATTTTCCCAATAACTAAACTAAATGTTCCTTTTTAAGTCTTTTTATTTTTGATTTTTCTTTGCTTCTCAAATTCCCACAGGACAGAAAACACAAGAGCTCACATACACAAACTTACACACAACTTACACACACTTACACAAACTTACACACAACATACACACACTTACACAAACTTACACACAACATACACACACTTACACAAACTTATACACAACATACACACACATTTGTTCCATGGCTCCTTTAAGAAGTAATTACTACGTTTATGGGATTCTGGTCATAGAAAGGACAAAATCAGGTCTACCAATACACACACACACACACACACACACACACACACACACTAATTGTGTAGTCTCTGAGGTGTAAATTCGAAGCAAAGGATCACCGTGTGTTTATGTTCATGTTGATTATGTTGATGAGTGACATCATGGAGAGGTTGTTGAATTTTAAAGGACATCAGAGATCAACGTCACATTATGTCCAGTGGTTTTTTTTTTACACACACTCACAATTGAATTAAATAGGCTTTGTGTAACCCACATAATGGCTACATTAATGTGTGTGTGTGTGTGTGTGTGTGTGTGTGTGTGTGTGTGTGTGTGTGTGGGTGAGCCTATTTTGTGCAGGGTCGCACATAGTTTCAATCATTTGTGGGATTTCTTGTTTCTGCAGAAAACAGTTAAATCTGATCCAATGTGGACAATAAACAGCCTAAAGCGGAAAAGTCTTTAACGTTGTTTGTTTTCTCTGCAGATGTGGACAGATGTGTGGGCTCATGGTTGGCAGTGGGAGCTATGGAGTATATGGGGGGAAGGGATAAAGACAGCAGATGTTGGGATTAAAGTTGGGGTGGGGGGTGGGGCAGAAATAGCAATATTAATAATAAGATTTTGATTATGGTTAAACAAAGTCAAGCAAAAGTTTCAACATGACAGAGAATATAAGCTCACATGCATGTTTTAAAAAAAATCTTAGTCATTTTACAGTAATTTTTCACAGTAAACGGTTGGACAAAGAAAATTCCAAAAAGTTATTTTTGAAAAATATGTTTAGGTTTCATTTATTCAGACAACTGTTCCTCAGGAGATCTACTTTGATCTCCTGACATGATGCGACTGTCAACTGCCAGTCTTCTTCAGAGGCGTCTGATGATCGCTTTGATGTTTCCTTGACTTCCTTGTTTCTTAGTAATGCAAATCCTAGGTATTGTTTGTTTGCTTGTATTTCAATTCCGCTTATAAGTTCTCTTACGTCGCCAATACGTAACAATAAACTCCCCCAGGTCCTGTATATTGTGTTTATGCTAGCACCAAGTGAAGTTCCTTCCACCATATAGTTGTTTGCTGTCCACCGCGGAGAATCCACCTACTCTGCCCACAGCTGTGCTGTCCTCCATGCTGTGTTTGTAGCATCTCTGTTGCTACGCTAGTCACTTCCAGGTTCTGTACACTCATGCTAAAGTTGCTTCTTGCACAGCGTTTTCTTCCAAAAACAACAAACTTCAACAAGAACACACACCTCGTCTCCAGTTTATGTCCTCATAACAAGTAATCAGACACGGGAGATGGACTGGTACTGATTTTTGTCTTTAGTTTGCTCTGCACACACACACACACACACATGGCTGATGACGTCACATGTATCAACGGGGACGGCGTCTCTGAAGGTCCATTTATAAAAATGTAAACAAAGGCTGAACTAAAAATTTACAGTTTAAATACATAACAATAAGTGCAGCTGTACTTTTGGTTAATATGTTCTTTTTTACAGAATAATTATTTGTTTTAAGTCTGAATTCATTTTGGATCAAGTTGTTCAAGTTCAAAAGGAGCACTGTAAATATATTCTCAAATGTTTGGATCCAAAATGTGTCATACGTTGTAATAATAATAATAATAATAATAATAATAATAATAATAATAATAATAATAATAATAATAATAATAATAATAATAATTCATCAATTTTATATAGTGCTTTTATATTATTATATATGAAAACAATCTATACCTGGTGGAATTAAAGAGAGCTGATATCCCAGCAGGAAATTAAAGAGACTAAGATAATACAATAAAGCGTTAAAGCAAACAAATTCATTTGTATTATTTAATTCCCTCACCCAATGAGAATCGATAAGAGAATTGGTAAGGAATAAAATCAATAAGCAGTATTGATAATGGAATCGGAATCGCTAAATTCTTTTCTGTTCCCATCCCGACTTTCACGTATTGATTCCAGCAAGTTATTTTTGTCTTATTTTTGAATAATATGTTAGGGTTTAACTTATTCAGACAACAGTTTTTCAAGAAATTTTAATGTGGACGTCAAGGACACATCAAAGCAAAGTCAAGGAAACATCAAAGCATAGTCAAGGACACATCAATGCGAAGTCAAGGACACATCAAAGCATAGTCAAGGACACATCAATGCGAAGTCAAGGATACATCAAAGTAAAGTCAAGGAAACATCAAAGCGCGCAGCAGACACCTCTGAAGAAGACTGACAGTTGACAGTCGGTTGGGCAAATAGACGTTTTGCAAAGTCTGACGTAATATGACTTTGGTTCACCTCCTAAAATAAATACTGACATATTTTGGATATCACGCATTTCCATTCAATTTACCAGCAAACAGACAAATCTGGTGAAAAATCTTCAGTGTGTTCATTCTGTGTGAATATAACAGAGAAATGTGAAATTAGCAACAATAGTTAACTTCATTAACCATAATAAGGATGTTTGGCACCACTTTGGGAAGTTTAATAGCCTGTAATGACGTGTGATGAGGGAAAGTAGATGAAACAGAAACAAAACAGAAACATGTAATGATGTGGAAATGTTAAAAGTGCGAGCCCTCGTACATACCAAAGGCCTGTCAGTCAGCCCCAATCATTACCAAAATGGAGTTATGGCCTAATTAATTCATACCATGGAGAAAGAACCTCTCACTCTGCAGCTTTAAAATATTCAAACTAAATTAAATGTGGAACTGACAATATAATAAAACAAATGGACAGAAGACAGTAGGTTTGTATTTCTAAACATATTCAGGGTTTCTTTATTATTATTATTATTGTTTTATTTTTATTATTAAGTTATTAAGTGGCCTTATGAAAATGATCAAATCTCTTTCGTCACTGACTTTTCTTTCTGCAGAGTTGGAAATGCTGTAGGATTAAAAATACATAGAAATGAAATATTTATTCTGCTTATTTAATTAATTTATTTATCTACTTATGTATTTATTGAAATATTTTAGCTTTAATTTGACACCTATGTGCTCAGATTAACATTTCAAATAATCAATCTGAGCTTTAACACAGGAAACAACAAAGGAGTTTGTGTATTTTTATTTTTATTTTATTTTTTGTTTTGTGTCATTTTCTCTCTTTTTTTAGACTCAGTTTGTGTATTATTTTTTTGGATTGTGTATTTTTGTTGTGTTTTTAGAGTAATTTTTTGTTGTCCTCTTGTGTATGTTTCTGCCACCAGTCGCCCATGTCTGACTTCCAGTAGACCAGGGGTTCTTAACGTTGAGGTCAGTGCCCTATTTGGGGTCGTAAAACAATGGCAAGGGGTCACCAGAAAGCTTTAAGAGACTAAGAATACAATTTGATTGCAATTTACATTTTTGTAAAAAAATTTAAATATTTCTGCAACTTCACCAAACTTGCCATATTTTAACTTATTTCCGTCACTTTTTCTAGCCATAATTTTGTTCCTTTTAATTCATTTTTGCTACATTACTCCTATTAATGACACTTCTACATCACATTTCAATGCCTTTTCTGTGCATATTTTTCCATTTTCAAGATATTTTCAGCACTTATAAATAGGGATGTAACGTTTCACTCAAATCCTGATACGATTCGATTCGCGATACGATTTTCTCACAATTTATTTTACAAATGGGACTGTACATAAATGACTGAAAAATATTCCATTTTTTTTTTTAGGAAAATACTGCACTATTTTCCTTTTATTTTTCATTGTCAAAAGAATCCCTTGATAAACTATTCAAAACAATGCCATTGAACTAAAAATAAATCTTGAATGAAATAAATAAAAGAGTATTCTGGTTCTATAGTAAACAATGCAAAACTGCATAATAGTTCTTTTTCTTTTTAAAAGTTCAACTGAAAATGTATTTTGTGCCTTAACAATTAGACTTAAAAAAAAACCAAACCAGTCTGCATTGTATTTGCGTCAGATATTTGTTTGATTTCACCACCTTTTCCACCATTTTTGGTCACTTATAACCCATTTTATTAGTGATTAAAACAAGGAAATAACATCTTTAAGATGACTATAATAATAATAAATGTTCCTGGATAACAGTGGATATTATTCAGATGAATAAATAAATGTGGTTATCACAGATTCATAGAACAATAGACCATCATTTTACTGACTTTATGGATGGGCCCCAAAAATCTCTCCCCTTTATTCCCCTTATAGATGGTCCTGTCTCCACATGACTGTTCTTCAATGTTCATGTCTGTGTTCAACCACCTTCAGCTACAGTGGGGGTCCCCGCTCTCTGGGGCCTTTATTTTGGGGGTCGAGGGCTGAAAAAGTTGTTACACATGTCGACCCATTATTGTCACTTTGAACCTCTTTTCACCATATTTCATGCTTAGTTTTGCCAATTTAACCACATTCATGATTTGTCATGCCCATTATGTGCAATGAGAAGGTCTTTGATGCTACATGAGATGAAACTATGATAAACCAACGGTGGAAGCGAGGAAACCGGCAAGAAGATTGTAGCTTTTTTCTTCTGTGATGCAGAACCAACTGTTACAGTAAATATCGACAATATCAATAACTGGAAAGTTTCAACTGGAGATGAGTGTTTCCACAAGTGACTCACATTGTTATTGTTACAGCATCGGAAAGTACTTCACACTAATCTTTAAGTCTCATTTGCTTCTTTGAGACATTGGTTACATAATGTTTTTATCATTTGTGATTAAATAATTCTGAATGACAATATTCTGCATGTGTTTACATGGAAAACACAGTATTTTGCCTTTATGTGCCGACATGTTTATGCTTCCGTCCATCCACTCTTTTTTTATTATATCCATGTCTTCTAAGGCTCTTATTAAATGAATAGTCTCGCCTCCAGTCCAATGGGAGGCCATCTTGGATTATGTCATCACCAGCGCGTAATTGCGATAGAACGAGAATTACCGGAATTATTTTTAAACAGTTTTAAAGAAAAAAATACACTTGTACTTGTATAATAAATCCAGGCTTTCACTGAAATTTCCCTAAAACTTTATACAATGGTCTCTGGTTGGTAGGGAATCAACCTAAAATATATTTTCCTTTTATTTTGAAGGAAGAGGCTTTGATATATTAGGTATTGATTATAAAAGGATTATGATATGTCATGATTTGCAGTATATGGTAAATATGTGGTTACAATGGGAGTCAACGAGGCAAATTTGGTAATGAGGTCACAAAGTGTCATTATGATGCATATCTTATTTTCTATACACTTCAAATACACTTTGGATTTAAGCAAATAAACATAAACAAATGACAATAGTGGCAAAATTTCGTACAGCTAACCAAACATATCACGTTTGGTCACAAAGATGCTCCAAGGGTTAATTTGTAAAGTTCTAGGTGTTTACAAGGTAATTTTTTTTTAAATCTTTTTAAGCCTTTGTTTACATTTTTATAAATGGACCTTCAGCGACGCCGTCCCCATTGTTACACGTGACGTCATCAGCCGTGTGTGTGTGTGTGTGTGTGTGTGTGTATTATATTCCACCGCCTCAGCAGCGATCACGTTAACACAGTTGCTTCTGAACAAACGTAATGTGATTATCTGGAAACTTTATGCTGTTTATTGTTTATTTCTATTATAAAACGGCTGATTTTTACTTTAACCGGAGTGTTTCAGCGCACTCTCTCTCTCTCTCTCTCTGTGTGTGTGTGTGTGTGTGTGCGTGTTGTGTGTGTTTGATCCATGAAGTCGAGGCCCTGCAACGTGAAGCCTCACTGCCAGATTTCACTTAATCATCTCCTGATGCTCGTGTAAACACTGAATCTGATTTTAAACTAATTGGGTTTGTAGTCGAGGTAAACATTGTAAAAGGAAACCCCCCACCCACCCCCCCTTGTCTGTTTGCTCTTTTTTTCCTGTTTTTCAGCTGAATGACAAAACCTTGAATCCGTTACCAGGCAGTTCTTCATTGTAAATTACAGCATAGGACGACTGTGTGAGGAGCACACATTAGCATTAGCATTAGCAGTAGAGAACCATCTGGCAGACACGAGTCGTTCTCTAGAAACCTTCACCTGTGTCAGTATCGATGAGTTGGAATGTGTACACTTTTTTTATTTTGTGTATTTTTTGTAGATTTGTAATTTTTTCCCTGTTTTTGTTGTTTTCTGTGTGTTTTGAAGACAATTTGTGTTTGTTGTTGTGGTTTCGTGTTTTGGGGGTCATTTTTGTCTATTTTAGAAGTCAGTTTGTGTCATTTTATTTGTGTATGTTTTGAGTGTGTTTTTGGTATTTTTATGTATTTTTGGACTCATTTTCAGTTTTTTGTTGTCATTTTTTCAAATTCATTTGTGTTTTGTGTGTTTTTGGAGTCAATTTATGTATTATTTTTGTGATTTAAGTTTGTATTTTGTAGACTTCCCTGATAGCACACATGCATCTCGCCAATGTCGGCACAATGAATGAAGTTGCATTGGTGAGACGGATTATGGAGAGCGTTTGCTCATTGGTCAGACGTCGCGAAGACATTAGCGTAAGATGCTCAGCGCGTCCTCTCTACAGCTTATAATAACCTTCATTTAGCTCGGATCATTCAATTAGTATAAATATCTCCTTATCCATAGTCGAGTAGTTACTTAAATCTGATAGGAATATGGCAATAAAATAATATACTACCACTAAATATCTTATTGTATGTGGACAAAATAAAGAGAGAACAGTTCATGATCATAAATGTATTTTCAGCAGCATAGCCAAAAGAGCTGCAGCACAAAAACAGCTTCATGTCAGTAACATTTTACAGTTCTACATTTTTATAAGTGGTATCACTGATTTGGGGGAAAAAACACACAAAATGACGCATTAGGAGTTGAATGCCGACACACGATCTGAGGCTGACATCGGCGAGACGTACGCGTGCTATCTGGGTTCTTGTGTGTTTTTGTTGTCATTTTCTGTTTATGGAGTCAATGTGTGTGTTTTTGTTGTGGTTTTGTGTTTTGGGTAGGGATATAACGATTAATCGTAAGGCAGTTAAAAATCGATTCATAGGTATCAAGGTTCACATCGATGCTGTGAAAATTGACCAGCAAAATTTTAACCAGCAGAGGGCGCTATCCAGAAGTCATGGCGGCGGGCGGAATCTGCTAATACTTTCTTTCTGGCCGCCTTCTACTCTTAAACATATTCATAAATGATTCCTTAGCCCTTTAGCACCAAAAGAATATCTCTAATATTACGTGAATATCTGTAAAAGTCACGTTTTTCTATTAACTCTGTCTGCTAGCGTAGCATCTCTTCATCACTGCACTTAGCTGCATGCCAACCGACCACTGGGTTACCAGCGCCCTCTGCTGGTTCAAACAAATATCTGACCTAAATACAGTGCAGACTGTTTTTTTTTTTTTTTTTTTTAAGGTCCAATTGTTAAGTCAGAAAATACATTTTCAGTTGCACTTTTAAAAAGGAAAATAACTGTTATGCAGTTTTTTATTGTTTACTATGGAACCAGAATTTAAATGAATAGGCTTCTTCATTTGGATTATTCCTTTATTTATTTCATTCAAGATTTATTTTTAGTTAAATTGCATTGTTTGAATAGTTCATCAAGGGATTCTTTTGACAATGAAAAACAAAAGGAAAATAATACAGTATTTTATAGTTTTTTTCCCCCCAAAAAATAAAGGAATATTTTTCAGTCATTTAAGTACAGTCCCATTTTGTAAAATGAATCGTGAGAGAATCGTATCGTGAACCCAGTATCATGAATCGAATCGTATCGAGAGTTGAGTGAATCGTTACATCCCTAGTTTTGGGAGTCATTTTTGAAGGCGGATGTGTGTAATTTTCTGCCATTCTAGGTGTTTTTGTTGCGGTTTTGTATATTTTTCTCTTATTTGTGTGTGTTTTGAGTGCGTTTTTGGTATTTTTATGTATTTTTTGTAGTCTTCTTGTGTGTTTTTGTAGTCATTTTCAGTTTCTTGCTGTAATTTTGTATTTTGTCTATTTTATTTGTTTAGTGTGGTTTTGAAGTCAATTTGTGTTTTCTTTTTGGGATTTGCTTTTTATACATTTTTATGTATTTTTCTTGTTTTTTTGTGTGTTTTGGAGAAAATGTTTTTATTTTTGCTGTGGTTTTGTGTTTTGGGAGTCATTTTTGTTTATTTTTGAAGAAGGTTTATGTATTTTTTTATTTGCTGTAATTCATTGCGACCACAAACTCTGCCATCTGATACCCTGTGGACTGCGTGTCTAATATAAAATGTGTGTGTTCCAGTAATGCTGTTTGGAACGGTTGTGTGTTTTTCCAGCGTGAGTATTTGGTAAATTTGATTTTTGAGGGGAAGGAAACGACCAACGTATTTTAAAAATATCTCCATTGATTTCCCAGCTTTGGTTTTTCAGATATTATTTGTGGGTATGGATCCGCCGCCCTCTCCCCCCTCTCCCCCCTCTCCCCCCACGACCCTCCTTTTGGCATCCAAAGCCTCGTCTTGAAAAGTTTCTTCGCGTCCAACATCTTGTCACTCACGTCTTCCCTCTCTGCCTCTCTCATCATACTCCGTAATGTAGTCGCACTGATTGCATTCTCGCACTAATCTAATTCTTCCCTCTTTCAGCCCCTTGAGACTTTGAGTGGGTTCACATCCCATCCATTTCAATGACCCCCCCCCTCCTTCCTCATGACAGCACACACTGACTCAAGATTGAAAAGACTCTTAAGCTGCGCCTGCCTTAACCGCTCCGATCGAATTACGGCTTCAGTAGAAATAAAACCCAACGACGGCGAAAGGCTCAGATCTCATTATACGTCCACCAAAAAGCTGTGGGCTTCAGTTCGCCACATCAAAAACAATCACAAAGGCCATCCTACTCACCAATTAAGATAACATTTATTCCCAAACAGCATTTGCTTGATCGTATCGTTAATTTTAACCCACTGTAAATGTAATTAGCACAGGCTTCAAAAAGATGACTTTGATACATGTGTAACAGTACGTCTGGTCACATCTGTAGTCTGTTAGAAACACAGGCTGTTGTTTGAAATGGCACAATCCGTACTATACGCTACAAACTCAATGAGTATATACTGTCTACTGTATACTACTAGTATGATTAGGACGAAGAGCATTCCCATTGAAGTATACTTACAAGTTTTCCAACATAAATATGCAAAATAAAAAATAACAATATGTCTGTGTTTGAAATGACACTGTATTTTACACTACAAACTCAATGAGTATTAAGTGTCTACTATATACTAGGGCTGCACAATTATGGCCAAAATGCTAATCACGATTATTATCACAATTAAAGCTGCAACCAGCGATGAACGAGCGCTCGCAACCATACGCATGTGGGGGCGTGGTGCACGTAGAGGTGTGTTGCATGTCGGGGTGTGGCAGAAATTTTAAGGTGTAGAGATGTAGCTGACCATTTTCAAGAATTATATCACAAACTTTCTTGTAATGTTCTGTGTAAATATAATGTCTATGATTTCCTTTTACCATTAGGTGGCGCTATGACAATCATCGACAGTTGGGTTAAACCATAACTAATTTTTTTGGCATACAAATGAAAGCTGCTATAATTAATTAGCATCTACTTAGTTCTACAAACTCTTAATAACTTCCATAAGCGTAGCACATCTTCCTAGTGAACAGGCCGCTAAGAGGAATATTTACGTCTATAAACATTCAACTTTATTGTCAAGATTGTTTTATAACAACCAAATAACCATTACAAGTCCTTTTTTAATCCCAGGGGAAAATTGTTAAATGTATGTTAATGTATGTTTAAAATAAAAATATGACTGTGTAAAGTACTTTAACAGTGCAGTGTTGGATGCAAGAATGGCCGTTAAAATTCATCAATCAGACACCAAGTTTGCAGACATTTGACATTCAGGCAAAGGCTCATCAGTCCGACCTCCACAGTGATGATGTCATCAGTCCTATTTCCACAGTAATGATGACATCCAGTCACGTGCCGTGACCACTAGGGTTGGGTAGGCACGTTACAAATCGAGACCACCAATGACAATTTCATATGTTTCTGCTGGCAAGTGTTAATTCAAATCAACTTTATTTGTATAAAGGAATTTAAAACAAAGTCATCTAAATGCGCTTATCAAAATATAAAATTCATAATAAGAAACCCAACAAGATCCATGAACAAGTATTTAGCCATCTAACAAAATCAACATCATAAACACCATTAAAGAAACATAAACAATTATTTAAAATAGCCTCCATACTCTCCCAACAAGATATATCTCATGACACGGCAGCACATCTGTTGTTTGTGTTGGAAACACAGAAACACGGAGAACAAGACAACAACAACAACAACAACAACTCAGAACAGCCTCAGTGAGAAGCATCCACAAAGTCAATCCTTCCTGTTGTTCCATTCACTGTGAAAAGTATGAAACATGTTCTGACCTTACCTTAGCTGAAGCTCTGGTAACTCAGGTGTTGGTCTCCATCTTATAAAAGCTGTCGTTTTTCCTCGAAAAAAAGTTTCTTTATCGTCTCTAGCGCTGTCATCCTGTCTGTAATGTTATCCCACGCACTAGCTAGAGAACGTAGCAGCAGCGGTCACGTGGCATCAAATCACTAATGTACTGTGAACTTACGCATAGCATTTAGCATAGCGCGGTTACGTCCAAAGGCAGCTCTACGCTGCCTTTGGACGTAAATGGTTGTCATCCTGGGGAACTGACTGCGCATGCGCAAACATGTAAAAACACGCAATGGGAACAGAGGCAGAGGAGCAACGTGCCTTTGGGAGGGGGCGTGGCCTCTTCCTGCCTTACAGCTAAGTGAGACGGCAGTTGTTCCAGGAAATAGTGCGGTTTAGTAATTTGGGCTGTGAAACGCACAAAATGCTGACACTTTCAAACTTATAGGTAATGTAGGCTATTGGAAATGGAAAAATAAATAATTTATTATTATATTATAATCAAAACAAATAATCAAAATATCAATTCACCCTTGGGTAGGCACTGCCTACCTTGCCTACCCTGACTGCACGTCACTGATGACATCAGTCCTACCTCTACAGTGATTATGTCATCAGTCCTACCTCTACAGTGATGATGTCATCAGTCCTACCTCCACAGTGATGATGTCATCAGTCCTACCTGTACAGTGATGATGTCATTAGTCCTACCTCCATAGTGATGATGTCATAGATCTAATTGCATTAACTCTACTAAAGGCCAATTTTTAAGGGGGCACTTTTGAGTCATTTTGCCATTCACATGTGCAATTCCACTAAAATATCAATTTTTTTGCCAGTAACATTGCATAGTAATAATAAAAACGATTTGCATTACAATAGGGTCCTACGCACTGTTGGTGCTCGGGCCCGGGTTGGGTTTGGACGGATATTTAGAACTGGTGTTCAGGTTTGGTCACATAGTGTGGTTAGCGTGCAGCGTTCTTCTTTTCCTGCTGTAGCTGCTGTAGAATGTAGCTTAAACTGTAACAGTGAGAACAGGATCCCAGTGGAGGGAGGATGGAGCATGGATTATCCTTATCTTTAATACAAGGATTATGTATATCATACCGGCAATCAGTACATTCCTCTCTTTGAACCTCAGGAAGGTAGGTGCAGTGTTTGGCCTAGGACGGCTGTACTGTTCAGGTCCCTTTCCTGGCCCTTCCAGCTCTGACCGTGGATCAGATTAGTTATTATCGATTTGTGTCTTCAGTGGTTATAGGTGGAAATTTATCATAGTGTGGAACGTAGCTGGGGCTGTGCTGCTGTAAAGGCAGGTGGTGAGACGTGTGTCAGGCTGCTCACCACATAGACTGCCTCAGACGGGCTGCCACAGGCCACTCCTGGGCGGGCGCTGCTGTTCTGTCCCTTCACTGAGACTACTGTCATCCTGTTTTAACTCCTGCTGTGCAACAGATGACGAACTAAGGCTGCCACTAATGAACTGTGTTTTAAAGGAAATGAAGTGTGCACTACACACACGTGTGCACTACATACTCATTTTAACATCAGGCTTAGTATGAGTAGCATTAATATTAGTTGTAGTATGACATTCTGAACGCAGCCACAAAAAACCAAGCTGAAAAGTTATTCTATAAAGAAAGACTTCACATCCCATCATGCATTGCTAATCTCTGTGTTCCAATGATCAATGACTTCTCAGGTTTCACAGGTCAAAGGTCGCCGAGCGAACTTGTTTTGAGCCGAAGAGACAAAACAAGCGGTCGCTTCAGGCTTTGAAAATGAAAAGAAAAAAAGAGAGAGAGAGAAAAGGGGAAACCAAACACGTCTCTCAGGCATAACAAATCAATCATTCTCCTACCAGCAAAAGATCAAGATTGATTATGTGGATGTGCCAGGGGCTTGATGTTTTTCCAAGTCTGAGACAAGAATAAACTAAACGACAAGAAATCAATGGTCTTCAAAAAGTGAAAAGAGAGAAAAAACAGATCACGTGATATTTACAGTTTTCAACCTTTAGCTGCTGCTACTTCACTTTTTTTATATTTCATTTTTTAGAGTAAATGGTTTTTATCTCTCATATACACAAAAACATCACCAACTGGGTTTAACTAAGCAAATATATAAGTTATATGTTATCAACACCCAACTGATGCAATGAGTGTTTCTCATTGGTTAAAGAAACATTTTAAAATCTGCCACAATTCAAACGCACACAGAAAAATACAGATGTAGTCGGTGCCTTAAGGCAGACATACACTGTGTTGTTTTTGGCCCTTTTTGAGCCGATTTTTCACTCATGCGTCTATTCTTTGGGATCGTGCGAGTCTTTGCTAAATCGTGTGTAGTATACATGGTGTAGTATACATGGTGTAGTATACATGGTGTAGTATACATGGTGTAGTATACATGGTGTAGTATACATGGTGAAGTAGATATAGTGTAGTAGATATAGTGTAGTATACATAGTGTAGTATACATGGTGTAGTATACATGGTGAAGTAGATATAGTGTAGTAGATATAGTGTAGTATACATAGTGTAGTATACATGGTGTAGTAGATATAGTGTAGTAGATATAGTGTAGTAGATATAGTGTAGTATACATGGTGTAGTATACATGGTGTAGTATACATAGTGTAGTTTACATGGTGTAGTATACATATTGTAGTTTACATATTGTAGTTTACATGGTGTAGTTTACATGGTGTAGTATACATGGTGTAGTATACATGGTGTAGTATACATGGTGTAGTATACATGGTGTAGTGTACATAGTGTAGTATACATAGTGTAGTATACATGGTGTAGTATACATGGTGTAGTATACATAGTGTAGTATACATAGTGTAGTGTACATGGTGTAGTGTACATGGTGTAGTATACATAGTGTAGTGTACATGGTGTAGTGTACATGGTGTAGTGTACATGGTGTAGTATACATAGTGTAGTGTACATAGTGTAGTGTACATGGTGTAGTATACATAGTGTAGTATACATGGTGTAGTGTACATGGTGTAGTGTACATGGTGTAGTGTACATGGTGTAGTGTACATGGTGTAGTATACATGGTGTAGTATACATAGTGTAGTATACATGGTGTAGTATACATGGTGTAGTATACATGGTGTAGTATACATGGTGTAGTATACATAGTGTAGTGTACATAGTGTAGTATACATGGTGTAGTGTACAAGGTGTAGTGTACATGGTGTAGTGTACATGGTGTAGTGTACATGGTGTAGTGTACATGGTGTAGTATACATGGTGTAGTGTACATGGTGTAGTGTACATGGTGTAGTGTACATGGTGTAGTGTACATAGTGTAGTATACATGGTGTAGTATACATGGTGTAGTATACATGGTGTAGTGTACATGGTGTAGTATACATAGTGTAGTATACATAGTGTAGTGTACATGGTGTAGTGTACATGGTGTAGTGTACATGGTGTAGTATACATGGTGTAGTATACATGGTGTAGTATACATGGTGTAGTATACATGGTGTAGTATACATAGTGTAGTATGCATGGTGTAGTATACATGGTGTAGTATACATAGTGTAGTATACATGGTGTAGTGTACATGGTGTAGTGTACATGGTGTAGTATACATGGTGTAGTGTACATGGTGTAGTGTACATGGTGTAGTATACATGGTGTAGTGTACATGGTGTAGTGTACATAGTGTAGTATACATGGTGTAGTATACATGGGTGTAGTTACATGTGTAGTGTACATGGTGTAGTATACATAGTGTAGTATACATGGTGTAGTGTACATGGTGTAGTGTACATGGTGTAGTGTAGTATTACATGGTTGTAGTATACATGGTGTAGTATACATAGTGTAGTATGCATGGTGTAGTATACATTGTGTAGTATCTGGTGTGTAGTATACATGGTGTAGTATATACATAGTGTAGTATACATGGTGTAGTGTACATGGTTGTAGTGTACATGGTGTAGTATACATGGTTGTAGTGTACATGGTTGTGTGTAGTATACATGGTGTAGTAGTATACATGGTGTAGTGTACATGGTGTAGTTACATGGGTGTAGTGTACATGGTGTAGTATACATGTGTTGTAGTATACATGTGTAGTGTACATGGTGTAGTATACATGGTGTAGTGTACATGGTGTAGTGTACATGGTGTAGTATACATGGTGTAGTATACATGGTGTAGTGTACATGGTGTAGTATACATGGTGTAGTGTACATGGTGTAGTGTACATGGTGTAGTGTACATGGTGTAGTATACATAGTGTAGTATACATGGTGTAGTATACATGGTGTAGTATACATGGTGTAGTATACATGGTGTTACGAGAAGCGATGGTCATAAGGAAATCAAACCTGTTCCTCGTGAGGGTATCACTGCAGTGTCACGGACAAGTGTCACGGTCTGAGTTTACCTCCGTACTGAGATTATAACCCTAACATAATCCAACGTCTGTTCACTTTGAAAACAAAAATATACAAAAATGAATTATTTTTTAGCAAAAATGCATTTTTGGTAGGATGCATGTGCGTGCATGCACATAAATACTCTCAGTACAATATGAACTCTGTATACCTTAAACGCTCACACTTCACATGTGGGATCACCTTATGACCGCTGTAGAACTGACGGACACTACTGCACACGTCTGTCCATCACATTGTCCTCTTTTCTTTTTTAAAGCTCTTTTTGCTGAGCTTTGTAAATGTCTCTTCACTTCTGGGTTCTTCATCTTCCTTTGTTTTAATGGCGATGCTTCAGAGTTCTTCTTCTTCTTCTTCTTCTTCTTCTTCTTCTTCTTCTTCTTCTTCTTCTTCTTCTTCTTCTTCTTCTTCTTCTTCTTCTTCTTCTTCTTCTTCTTCTTCTTCTTCTTCTTCTTCTTCTTCTTCTTCTTCTTCTTCTTCTAATTTGTGTACGTTGCTTTTCCAGAAACCAGACTTTGACGTGTGGTGTTTGAACGTACAGTGTAAGCAGTCAGATTGTAGGTCACATTCTGTGTCTGAGTAGCACAGTTTGAGCTGGAGCTGAGAACAACAGTGTATGCCAGCCTTTAGTAGAGTTACTTTACATACTGCTGCACTTTATATACATGTTTTTGTATCAAATCAACTATCTTTAAATCTATATTTTTATTCAAACATTGTCACAAATGTTATTTGTTATGTGGGTATGGTATAAGATATGCTTAAAAAACAAAAACAAATGCAAAGTATAATTTTGTAAAATATCACATAATGATTAAATTGTACAAACATGTTTGATGATTATTAAAAGTTGTTAGTGGCTCGTAAAATAGGAACATTTCCTGTGAAATGTAATGAAAATGAAACACTTTGCAGGTTAAAACTTAAAGTGAAAACGTGAAAATGTAGTGCTTTTTAAACTCTTTAGACTATTCACGAGCTCATAGTTTGATAAAGGTTGATGACCCCTGAACTAATGATGAATGGAAATGAATGCAGAGCTATAATAGTGTTTTTAATAGTGTTTGTGCTGATTGTTGTTATTAGAGGAAGGAGGAGGAAGTTTATTATCACGTTGTAATCAGGGAAATGATTATGAAGTGTTGAGCGTTCCTTCATTAGAGAAAACACATGAACCTCTTGTTAGAAAGTGATACTTGATTATTTCTCTTTCTAATGATCACATGTGATTACAGTCATTGATGGCAAAATGTAAAACTCATTTCAAGGTTGAGGCACATGTAAAACCAATCAGCTTTGAAACACTAACCCATATTATATTGATTTTATTAGAGCTGTAACTATTCATTTTAGCAATGATTCCAATGTGTACAGTGTGAGTCAATACTGGACGGTGCAGGTGAGCTTTCATAGATTCCTGATGTTTCTAGTTTGTTAATCGTCTATAAATGTTTACATTTACATATAGATTCATACCAGTAATGAGACATCCACATTTTGTTAGCTTAGCACTTAGCAGTGCTGGCTAAACATGGTCAAAGGGTAAAGGGGCTGGGCTGTGTTATTTGGTGAAAACATTTGAAATTAGTTTTGTTATTTTTGACTCTCAGAGATTGTTCTTATGATTCTAAAGATTGAAATATTTTATGATGCTTTGGTTGAACTTTCTGACCTGGACAGGAAGTGAAACAAACTGTTAACCCTTTACTGCAGCTTTAAACCAGATGAGCAGCGAGTCGAACCTTTACTCTGACAAAAGCCAATTTTCTCTCTTGTACGAGAGGCAGCAGCTTCTACTGTTATGATCCAGGACAGAGCTCCACCTTCCTCCCTCAAATTATTTGCACTGAGCTTTGGTTTTCTCCACCTCATTACAAACCCAACGATTGCTGAAAAACTAATCCATGCATTTGTTACATTTAGATTAGATTATTGTAACTCTCTACTTCCATAATGTCCTTGTAACTCACTAAACAGTCCCCAGTTATTTCAGAATGCTGCAGCTACAATACTAACAGGTACTAACAGTAGAGAGCATATTTATCCAGTATTAGCTTCCTGTAAAATCTAACCACTAGTGTATCATCGTGGATCATGTTTTTTCTGCAGTCAGTGCCTTCTCCTCGCCCTCCGCTATTTGCTCTGTTTCAGGTGTCTTGATGCTGAAGCTGGCGGTTCCTGATCGATGGTTCAGGGCTCAACTAGTCTGGGACACTCAGATGGACTATCCTTGTGGAACAAACTGCAGCAGAGCTGAAGTCATCATCTCATGTGAACATTTTTAAATCAAAGTTAAAGGCACTTTTTTCTCTACTGCGTATGATTGAGAGGGAGATGTTTGGTCATGTTGTTGATGGAATGTGTTTGTTGATGATTTCTATTGATTTTACTGATGATTTTAAATGTTCTTATTGATTTTAAACAGTTGAATGTTTAATCATGTAAAGCACATTGACTTGCCTTGTGTATGAAATGCACTATACAAATAAATTTGCCTTGCCTTGCCTTCCATCCTATTCTGTTTGTCCTTCTGTTCACTAACCCAACCAGTGAAAGTGGACGGCTGCCACCTCTGAACCTGGTTCTAACGAAGATTTATTCCTATAAAATAGAGGAAGTTCTTTCTTCCCACTGTCGCTAAATGCTTGTTCATGTGGATCTTGTTAGGTTCTTTTTCTTACTATGGACTTTATATTTTGTTAAAGCTCACTGAGATGACTTTGTAATTTGTGCTATCGCAATAAAGTTGAGTTGAGTTTGAATACGAGCCGTGACTTTAACTGCATCCAGTTAACATGTGAACAGCCTGGAATTTAAACCTGAGCAACCTCATGATTTCCATTTTAAATGTTTCATATTATTAGGCAAGTAAACATGAATTAACAAACAAAATAACACAAAAGAAAAAAGATAAAATTTGAAATATACACAAAAATAACAGAAAAAACGCATTAAAGGACAACATAAGTACACAGATATAACCGAAAAATATATGAAACAACAGAACCAAAAACAACAACAGAAAAACCAAAATTGACAAAGAATTTGCCCAATAAACAAAAATGACAGAGAAATTTACAAAATGACTGAAAAAACATGCAATAGGACTCCAAAAATAACAATAAAAGTTAAACACACAGAAAAGCAAACTACAATAGAACTAAACAAAATAAAAATATAGAGATGACTTAAAAAACAGAGAAAACAATAACAGAAACACACAAACTGTCATGATCAGATCAGGTCATTATTTTAATACTGAGATAAATGTTGATCACGTGACCCTCCGATCAGATACAATCACAGTTTTTGTGCCAATTAATGGCACCCGGCTCGCTGGAGCCATATGTCTGCATGGCCCGCACCGACCCTGACATTACGTCACAAACTGTCATCATTACATAGAAAAAAACAGTGATGCACCAAAAAGTTTTGGGTGAAAATATATTTGTTGGTCATTTTCGGGCAAACATTTTTGGGTTATTTTATTTCACCCAAACAAGAAACACTGTGGTCATTATGCACGTGTCCGTATTTCAACACATCTGAGCACTAAAGCCTCTTTTAAGCAGAGTTTGAGAAGGAGCAAAAACAATGATATGTACACACTCAAGTGCCATTTATGCTTCTGTCGACGCCTGACATGCGCCTCCAAAAAAATCTAAACTACGGACGAGAATTGTGATTTCAGCTTTAGAGTTTGTCAACGCACGTTTCACAGAGATCGTCTGAACTTCATCACGACTGTACTTGGTCAGCATTATAAAGATCATTACTTAGATGTAGTAATCGTCACGGTTTGCAGTTGTGGTGGAGGACCCAAGTGCAAGCGTAGCGTTTATAATCCCACTCCATTTTTAAAGCTCAAAACAACAAAAAAAAATTATCTAAAAAAGGCAAAAAAAAGGCACGAAGAAACCAAAGAGCGTGGGATAAAACACAGCAGGACACAAGGAGGGTAACACTAGCTGTGTTTCAATTACCCTGCGAAAACTTGAATTTTGAAAAAAACACTTAAATATCGCAACAATGTTTATACACTTTCAGGAGGAGGAATTTTAGAAGTTTTGATATTGAAATGTATCGCAAAAGCGCTACAGAAAGACTTTTTTCTTCAAATACACATCACGGAACGTAGCTGGGTTTCCATTACAGATTTTCGCAAAATAAAAGCAATATTTCTGAATGTTGACTATGTATAATTGCGCTTTGAACGCGTTTCCATTGAAGGTTGTTTTGGAGCCTCGTAACTACCGTGAAATCTCCTCCTCCTTAGAACACTGTGTTTCTTTGTCTAATATGTCACTAATATTTAAGTCTAAAGCTAAGAAATGTCTTGATCTTGTCCTCTGTTTACATGTACCACGTTTTCTCGGAGAGCAGTGGTCATGTGACCAGGTACGTCGCATCTTTTGTCGTGTATTTGCGAAAAAAGCATTTCTATAGCACTTTTGCCACACATTTTATTATCGAAATGTCTGAAAAACCTCCTCATGAAAACATGGAAACTATTTAGCAATATTTGAGACATTTTTCGAAATTCAGCTGTTTCCATTACCAGTTTTTATCGCACTATTTAGATTTTGTGCATTTTCAAGGGTAATGGAAACACAGCTTGTGACGTACACGGACACACAACGGGACGTACCTGGTAGCATGACCACTTCTCTCAGAGAATACATAGCACGGTACATATAGACAGAAGAGGAGACCGGGATCTTTCTTAACATTAGACGTAAAAATTATTAGTGCCACATTAGACATGAAATAACAGAAAATAGAGGTTTAG
This sequence comes from Gouania willdenowi, assembly GCF_900634775.1. Taxonomy (NCBI): domain Eukaryota; kingdom Metazoa; phylum Chordata; class Actinopteri; order Blenniiformes; family Gobiesocidae; genus Gouania; species Gouania willdenowi. Next base: position 40,784,642 of record NC_041056.1, on the reverse strand, counting down.
AGTGTCTGTCTTCCTGCTGGGTGAGATTTAATGGTAGTTACGAGGCTCCAAAACAACCTTCAATGGAAACGCATTCAAAGCGCAATTACTTTGTCGACATTTAGAAAGATTGCTTTTATTTTGCGGAAATCTGTAATGGAAAGACAGCTAATGTCAATGAACCAGCAATCATTCAGTGTCCAAGCACTCAGCTAATTAGTGGAGGAGGCCTGATTGGGAATGGGCCACACCTGGGTGGAAACTTGAGCTAATCACTCACAACCCAAACACACTGACATCACTGGGAGGAGACATGAGCATTAACTCATTCAGTGCCATTTACATAATATTACGTCATTTCAAATCCAAACGCTCAGTGCCAAAGACGTAATATTACCTCAATTACGTTCTTTCACGGAAGTTGCTAGGATACACTGTGACTGAGTTCTACTGTGAATATAAGGCTTCTCTGTTGATGTAGTGACCAATTGTGCCCTGAAGGTGGCAGCAGCGCACCTTTGGAAGAGAGATTAGCCACTGATGCTATCATTAGCTAAGGAGAGAGAAGCAGGGTTGGGGGAGATTATGGCGCTATGAAGTGATATTGTGAAGTATCCAGCAGCTCACAGCACCACATACTAACAGAACATGTGTGGACCTGAGTAGATTATTGATTATGTTGCGAATGTAGTTGAAAAATCAACTAACCGAGCTAAACGGGTCATCTCTGCATGTTGGGAGGAAGAGGAAGTTACGTTTGTGTGATTGACGAGGGAGGAGATACAAAATAAAGAAAGCCTGTGAGCCAGATAGCAAAATAATAGGTGACATGCAGGTGGTAACAGAGCACCTTTGAGAGATCAGCCATGATGAGTAGAGCTCAGAGGGAGAGGAAAGGAGTTTACGAGACAGAAAATGGCGCTATGAGAGTTGATGCTGAAGTTCCCAGCAGCTCACAACAGCACACACTCAACCAGAGCATGTGTGGAACTAAGTGGACTATTGAGAGTGTGGCAATGGTGAGAGAAAACAATCAAAAAAACAGGGCAAGCGGTGAGACTCGGCGATACAGTAAGCAAACCATTCAACTCTGACATAGATAGTAAATTAATAATAATGTTGGAATCAAAAGCCTGGTCTCAGTGTTGTTTTTGTAGTTTTATAGAAGGAAACAATGTTGAGGTGTCACTAAAGCAAAAAAATAAAATGCTTCAAAGTCACAAATAGATTTTTTCAGAAAAAGACGTTTTCCTCAGCTTTTTGTCACAAATACCAGGGGCCTCATTTATGAACGCTGCGTACGTAAAAAAAAAAAAAAAGAAAGCATACGCCACTTAGAAGCAACATTTGGAACTTGTAAAAAAAAAAAAAACCTGGTGAGATAACGTGCTCACCTCCACGGGAGCTCTGACCCTGCCGTACGCACAAAGTCATGAGAAACGGGAAACTCCGCCCCCAACAGGAGAAGGATGAAATTAAAGACAACTCTGTGAAATAATCAAACATCGCACATTTCACAACACACATCATATATGAAGGATACATTTGCCAAAAACGAAGGAGGAAAAAAATTATACTGACGCCCCAGGGTGACGTGTGCGCACCTACAAACAGTTTTATAATAATAATAATAATAATAATAATAATAATCACATGATCATTGCACAAAACTGCTGATCAACTGGCTGCAACACCTGTAGCTGTAATAAAAAAGAAAGCACTCAGAATGCGTAAAGACGCACAGTGACAGGCACTGCTGGAGGACGAGGTGTACGGGAGACTCCAGAGGGAGAGGATCTACAGAGACCAGTGGAACCTATAGGCAGGACCAGGACCAGGACCCCCCCATGAGAACAAGGTGCTGCGGTGGGAGAGAGGAAGAGGTGGTGCAGAGCCCCCGGCCTGCACTCAGTAAACACCCGGGGACTGATGAAAAATATGGTTTTACTTGAAATGAAATATTGTAATTTAGTAACGTTCCAAAGATTTTTTACTACCTGTTCATTTGTATTATTTCAAGCAAGGAAATCTACAGTAATTGAATCCCATGCTTCTGGGACAAATAGTGCATCTGTGTGTCGTCCCCCCCTCCTTCTCACGGCAACCGTGGCTCAGGTGGTAGTGGGTCGTCTTCTGATCGAGAGGTTGGAGGTTCGATCCCAGTACCTGACTATGTGTCGAAGTGTCCTTGGGCAAGACACTGAACCCTAAGTTGCTCCCATTGGTTGACTAGCGCCTTGCATGGCAGTCCTGTCCCACTGGTGTGTGAATGTGAGAGTGATTGGGTGAATGAGCTGATATGTAAAGCGCTTTGAAACTGTTTCAGTGTGGTTATAAAGCGCTATATAAATCAAGTCCATTTACCATTAGTCCATTCTCTATAACATAGAGGGGTTCCCCAATGATCCTCCAGCTTTTGCTCTGTGAGGCTGAGCTCCAGTGCATCTTTCCATCACCTGTTGAACAGACATTCATCCTATGGAGAGTGATTCACAATTTCTCCTTCACTTTATTTCTGATTTCTTTTTCACCTCAATCACAGTCTGACGCTCTGAGGCAACGCAACGCAGTCTGCAAACGCAATCATTCGTAATGCGCATTGTCACCAAATTACACTCTCCTGCGAGTGTCCACCTCACATTGAGTTAAATTTGTTTTATTTGCTTGTTTTCCATCTTGATCCACCGTGAAATTCGTATTAGTGAATATTCATTATGGGCGGAGCAAGGTGTTTCCTCACGTGCGACAACTTTCGAGTAGATTGTGATTTAAAACGGAAACAAGCGTGGGACGAGCGTGCGCCCACGTTGGTTTGCGTACGCACATCCTGGCCGATGTGTGCTTACTGTACCTAGGCACACTTTTATAAATGAGGCCCCTGGACACGTGAAACTAGAACTAGGATGGAAACTAAACAGAGCAAACACAGACTCGGAACAAAAAGAGGACCACAAGGGCTAAAGTTTACTATAACTAAACACAACCTGACAGTAATAAAGCAGTGTGCACAAGAAACTTAAGGTCCGTTTAAAGCAAATTCTGACATTTTCTTCTAAACACAATAAATAGGTCATAAATGTTTTCATTAAAACATGTACAAAGCCATTCAACCATTTATAATTTCATTGTAGAGCTAGGCTTCAAAAACTGTATTTCCAATTTCTGTGTTCAGGATTTAATGGGTGGGTCAGAAATCAGGGACCCTCATTAGCATAAACCCAACCCTGCTGCTGAAGCACACCAAACTTCTGCTGCCTCCAGCGGGCGCAATTCGACCCCAAGCTGAAAACAAACCACATATTCAGACTTAGGGAAATAAAATGAGTCCACTGGTGCCACATTCTCCATGAAATTATCACGTTTATAAACCGCGATTTTGTTTTTCGCCTCTAACGGGTGCAGTTTTGACTCTACCCTAATTTCTGCTGATTTCTGGTTTGGTCTGAGCCGAGGACTTTTGGAGCCGCTTTCACACTGCTCTCTCCTATAGACACAGTAAGGAGGCGGTGCCCTTCCCGTGCACGGGCGTGGTTCCAGCACCCCTAAGTGACACGCCCCCAGCATTTCAGAGCAGACAGAAGTGCTTGTTTTAACATGATTTTGAAAACTGATGTTATATACCAGCGATTTATTTTCATCTTTCAAATTTGGCTCAGTGATCAATGACACGTTTCTGTTGTGTGACAAACTCATTACACACATTTATTTCTGCTTTACACAGACTTTAAATGTACTTTGAGTTTTGATGAAAGGGCATTTCTTTCAGCATCCCAGGCATGTACCATATTATTTAATATACACATGAATGGAGTCAAGTTATTATTATTATTTTTTTTTAATTCTGTATTTTATTTTATATTGTGCATTGTTGGAATGTCAGTGCTAAATAAATATTTTCATTATTTATTCTTTGAAGCATTGAGAATAATGCACACAATTGTAATGTTTTAATTTTAGTGAGATTAGTGCAGATTAAGAGCCATATACGCAATGCTTCTAATAAATGGCAAAATCATTTATTTCTGTGTTTCTGCTTTTGGCCCTTCTGTGCATTCCAAAATAATAATAATAATAATAATAATAATAATAATAATAATAATAATAATAATAATAATATCTGTACATATAATAACGCTTACAAGTCAAATGAGGAAAAAACAGAGAATTTGGCCCTTGACTTTGCAACGTTGATATCATGTGGATTCACGTCTATCGGGAAAAAACACATGAAACCTTTTTCATATAATAAGAATGTTTTCACTTATATTACGATTGCAGTTTGAAGCAGCAGCTCATCATTAAAACACAATTTCGAAGGGTTAGAGCAGCGGAGAAGTAAGACAGAACACTGTACTTTGGTCAATCAAAGCCAGTGGTTACTGTAACATCTGTTCTACCTTCACTATACAGGATGATGAGTGAAAAATGTACTTTATATTTATCCACGTATCATTAGTAAAGCTCTGGTGTTTCATGCCCTGATGAAGCAGTTCCATTTGCCGATGTCCGTGTGTGTAATAAGTCTGTGTGTCCGTGTGAATGTCTGCATGTTAATGTAATCGTCCATCCACTCTTTTCATATATCCATGTCTTTTAACGCTCTTATTAAATAAATAAGCCTTTTCACACTCTGGAAGTGTGCACGACAACCATTGGGGGTCATAGGTCAAGAGCGATATACATGTCTATTTGTTCTATGTGCTGAGTTTTTCAGCAAACTTTTTGTACGATAAAAGTCGACCTAATTTATCTGACATTCAATATATTGTAAGTGCAACACTCAGACTTCAGTATTTACGCTTTTATTTGTAATGATGTAATGAGTCGCATAAATAAAAAAAAAGTGCCTGGCATAATCTATGGTTAGCTGAATGTGTGAATAAAAGTGATAAATATGAATGATATATTATATTGTTCATTACTATAAATCATAACTATCCATCCATCCATTTTCAGACCCACTTATTCCTGTTAGTCAGGGTCACGGGGGTCTGTCGGTGCCAATCTCCGGCTCTCATTGGGTGCTGGGCGGGGGTACACCCTGGACAGGGCGCCAGTCCATCGCAGTAAATCATAACTAAACATATATTAATGTGAGATAGTGAAAATACACAGAGAAGAACAGAATATACTGTATTTATTTTTTGACTTGGTCTAATCTTGATGTGTTGATAAATAATTGATCCATATCACAGACATGTACTGTACATGTACTGTATATAATTTAGCTATTATGACATCAGGGATGTGGACCAGGCAGGTATTACAGTATGAGTTCTCATTTTGAAAAAGTATATTTATGAGGTATTTACAAAATTAAAGGAAGCTCACAATGGACAGGTCATTTCATTGACACATTTTCTTTGTGTGGTCTTGTTCCTTTTTTCTGCGTGTGTATAATTATCATCATTAGTGTTGTTTTAATACACAACTATGCTGACTTTATACTATATTTGTACTTTATTAAACCCCTCAGTGTTTAATTAAGTATTTTCTCATTCTGATTAAGTCAAACAGCACTAATCAGCCCATTCATGTTTACAAAATGTGACCTGAGTCACTGTTGAAACGTCAGGCAAAACCGGAATTTTCAGCTCGTGTGCAGCATTAGCTTTAGCAGCATTAGCTTTAGCAGCTAACTAGGTCATTCTGCCTTGGAGACTGATGCCATGCTTGCTGAAGGAATCAACACTCAACCTTAAAAATAATCTAAATCTCTGTCAGATTCGCTTCCTACACCGTCACCCATGGCAAATTTATCCCTCTTGACCTTTGACCCAATGAGGAAAAACTGAACCAAAGCGAGAGTGTGAAAAGGATTATGGTCTCGGTTGTAGTCCGGGCGGCCATCTTGGATTATGTCGTCACCAGTGCGTCAAGCATGTGCAGAATTACCGGAATTAACTTAAAGCGGAATTAAGTGTTTACAAGAAATATGTAATTTGGAATTAAAATCGATATAAACCAGCCACCCTTGGAGCCCTTTTTTTGAAATGTGGCCCAGGGGCCCACCCCCCATTTTAGGTAATTTTCAATTTATGGGAACATAGTCGTGTGATATATCGTTTCAAAGGTAATTCAACGTAGATCACGATTATGTCTTGCACAATTTCATTAGGGGTTCGGGGGGCCACGCCCTTTTTTCAGCAATTTCCATGAAAGTCGCTTTCCCTATTATTTGTTTATTTTTTTTTTTTCTTATAAAAAAAAAAAAAAAAGTGGCAAAACACGCAGGCCCCCAGCCCCCAGCGCCACCCAGACGTGCACGGAGGGGGCAGGAGAACAACACCAAACCGCCCACAAGAGCACCCGAAAGGGACGCAAGCCCGCGCACCCAAAACACCCCAGCAACCCACTCAAGCCACCCAGGTCAAGGCCACCTCAAACACCCATGGAGGTCCAGGTCTACAGTTAGATCAGTGTGTTAGTAAAGAGTGGTGCTGGCAGTCACTTGCAGGCTCGATCATCAGGCTAAAAATGAAAAATCAAGATTCTTATTTCTTATTATTTGTGAGTCAAATATTGCAACAGTTGGTGGTACCTAAACATTGACACACACCAATATATGAATGGAGCCCATTACACTGTATGTGCCATGGGGGCTCCCAGGGACCCCATTTTTCAAATGACTACTCCTCCGTTAATGCTCGTTGAATTAAGCTGTAATTTGACATGGATATTCTATGAGCGGATGTCTAGAGCCTCTCTGAGACCTTTTTTTATTCGGTAGAACCGAGTCATTTGACTGAATTCTCTGGTGGGTGCTTTTTGGCGCTGACATATTCCTCGGGCCCGGCTGTAGTTCATCTGAACTTGTTATTGACAGTGAAACTATATCAGGTAACTCTCACATCCAACACATGGCATGCATTTAGAAAAACTGATGACACAATCGAGTTCTTTGTGTGTCAAAACTGTGAAGAATGTGTTCAGATCCAAACTAAGTATAAGTTCATAACTTCATCCTCCAGTTTGGAGATGTTTGGCTTGTCTGTGGATGTGATGAAAAACTCCTCAAAACAAGTTGATCTTTGGCTCTTCGGGCAGTGTCGAGTGGATGTGTGTGAAATGTGGACGTGGTTTGGGACCTACGGAGAGACTGAACCAGGGGAACCAGAAGCAGACTTTCTCACGACAGGAACTGGGAACCGGTTTCCATTCTCCTGTTTTGGTTTCAGTGCATTAAGACTCTCTGGCTTTGGCACGGTGACACGGACACACATGCTCCGACTTAGCCAGCCCGGTGTCTCCACACTGTGTATGTTCTGCATTGGTTCTGCTGCTGGCTTTTGTAAACACAGCTAAATGCTTTTGTGTGTCGGGCAGGTTTTTGGACTTCTAAAGAAAGTCTATGTCTCTGTGGTGACCTCTGACCTGCCTGCAGTGCACGAGCTGTCACATGCGTGTGCTCTTGTCACGCGTGTTTAGGTAAGTCTGGGACATGTGATCCCTGAAGGTCACAGGTTATACACATAATGCTTTCAAACACTACTGTTGACTGAGAGGACTGTTCACCACGAACAATGACTTGGAGTTTCAGAATATCATCAAGTATAAGTATCTAAAATATAGTCGTTTTCAGTAGTTATAGTAGTATTGTCAGTGTTATCCTGAGCAAAAATACATATAATTAAGTTAGAATGAAATATAATTCCAGCATGTTCATTCTGTGTTCTGCTTGAAATTAATATGTTGTAATGTATTCAGACAACCTTTTTCAATTATTAGAGGAAATGCGATTAATTAATTTTCAAATTCAATTATTTCTCATGAAAACGAAATGACAGGAACACGACCACTGCTGGCGGAACGAAAGTTAAAGTTGCACAACAACCGACACCTGAAGGAACGAACCAGGTGAAGGAGGCGATAACGATGTCAGTGCCCAATTCTTTCACAGGCCTGATCGTTTCAAATTATATTAACGTGTTGTATTTAGAAAAGGTTGAAACCTTGCTGATTAAAAAGAATTAGAAATTTATGTTTTGAGTGAATTCCGATTTATTTTGGTTTTATTTTCTGTTTGGTTTTTGATCGTCACTGTTGTGTATTGTGTTTTTATCAAAATACTATCAAAATATTTAACAAACGTCGTATGATTTTTGCAAGTGAAGGAAGTGACGTTGTCTCTGAAACAATCAGGCCGGTGAAAAGATTGGGCACTGACAAGCAGTAGCTAACGAATGCTACAGTTACTGAGTGTGAGATCAACAAGAGATACGTCCTCGTTGGGCGCATTTCCTCTGCGACGGTGCGCCGTGATTGGCTCCGTGGTCTGGAACGGCACGACAATGAACACGTCACCTCGCTCCCAACTCGCCGCACCCCTGGAACTATATATGACAGAGACGGAGCCCCCTCACCTCCGGCACGGACTGTCTTCAGTGCACCCCGACACAGGGACCGGATCGCGACAGTTGGCGCAAGGGGAATCCGCACATCTGGAAAAAATAGATGGTCTGCTTATCTGTTGGAGGGTTCCGGACTGACGTTACGTAGCAGTGACGCAGCGCATATGCATGCGGTGGAAAGTGACACACAGGCCGTGTTGTAAATATCATACTAACGTACTATTCATACTAGGTTTGACGCCTAAATCAGTATGTAGTGCGTTCACATTAGATAGTATGAAAAGATTGAGTATGTGAAAAAATACCCAGATGTAGACTGTATGGGTACATTTTGAAATATGCAAGGTGGGCACACTCGTCATACTCAACCGTCCCATGATGGATGTAAAATGGTCCTGGGACCAGCTTCAAGCAAAATTCAAACATCCCCTTAGCAAAATAAAAGCATATCTTCTTGTCTTCCCTTTCTTTCTTTTTAACTCTTTTGTTAATAGGGCTCTTATTTTGAAGTTAACAGGAAGTTTTATCAGTAGCACAATGGAGGGTCTCTGAAAATCTTTGGAATGTCAGAATTAACTTTGTTTACGAGAGTTTTATGGATCAAATGAGCACATGTTGATATTCTATGTGGTCACTTTCTCACTTAAAATGTTTTCAGAACTTTCAAAGATGTAGAATCAACAGATATTTATTCTCAGTGTGATTCAGGTTTTTGTCAGGATTCACTTTCTCCCCCCCCCCACACACACACACACACACACCTGCCGCCTCCACCAGATGTGCAGCCCACCAGTTCCTGAGCAGCGCGGCTATCAACAAGAAACAATTCTAATCAACTCCATCATTCAAAGTTGATTTTTACTCAACAAAAACATGAGGATCAGTTAGGCTTCACAGCAAAACATTATGGTGACGGCACACATGATAAAAACACACAAAAACACACTTCATAATAATAATAATAATAATCTCAAACTGTGCGACTCAATTGTAAAGTCCGAATGTGCGCAGCTCACTATTCATATTCTCACACTGTACGGACCGACACTCTGACACGACCTGACTGCTCACACTGTACGTCTGTAAATTTTAAAACAGAAGAAGAAGAAGAACCCGGAAGTGGAGAGACACACGCAAATATCAGCAAAGAGAGCTTCAAAAACGAAAAGGTGGTGATATGATGTACCAGGAACTAGCTGGACATAGGTGGACATTACTCTCCAGTGGTCCTACGGCGCATGCTCACTGTGAGAGTTTAAGGTAACAGTGAGATACCCTCATGTTTGATTTCCTTACAATAATACGATTGCTGATCGGAAGCTGGTCGCTTCTCGTGACTCCATGAATACTACATAATGCACAACACACGGTCTAGCAAAAACAGACGCACGAGTCAAAAATTGGCTCAAAATGGGCCAAAAAATTGCACAGTGTTTGACTGCCTTTAACAGCTGAATGAACGCTCAGCACTGGTAGTGGACACCAGCATTGTTAGGAGAACCTTCACAACAGTATGCACGTTGGGATAAGAGTTTTTTTTTGTTTTTATTTGTTTCCGCAGTGCGTACAGGATTCCATCTGGCGGTGCCACTGTACAGTAGACAGTATAATGTATACTGTACAGCTCCGTTCCACATCCAGTGAACATTGGGGTTAGTAAGGTATCCGTCGCCCTTAGTCAGAAGCAACAACTAAACAACGATATGTGCATTTCTTTATTAACAAAGACAAATAAACTGGTACTAATTAAAACAAAGTGTCTATTGATACAGAAACATACATTTTATGGATCTTTTTCTAGATAAATGTAATGTGTGGAGTGGTCTAAGCGCCTAACTCAAGGATTCTTCCTTCTGCTGCCGTGGGTTCGAATCCCGCTTTTGTCATATATTTTAATTTTATTTTAACATATTTAACACAGCAAAGTCCACCTTTAAAAATACATATACAAAAAAAAAAATTACATTGTAGGATATTTCCTGGTTTAGGGTTTAAATAAAACGGTTAGCAGAGTAGCTGAAAATAAATGAGCTAAAATAAAACCTATCACGTCACCTATACTTGGCAATGAGGGGAGTTCTGTATGAATAGACTATTCATACGTTTCCGTACCAACAGCCACGGCCTAAATAAAAATGGATTGTAATTGAAAAAAATATATACATATTTTTACAATAAAAAAGAAGGATTAAATGTAATAAACTCCACATCTTGTCCAAATTAGGACAGTGTGTGTGTGTGTGTGTGTTTTTTGTCTTCTTTCCGTGGGAGATTTGGTTTCAGCCGTCGTCGAGTCCTGCTAATTAATGTCACAACCTTCCTGCTTCATACTAAAGCGTACACATGATCTCTGTAACACATCTCTACACACTTGTCACATATAATGTCCTACTTGTGCGTCTGTTTTCAGCTTTTTCTCCTGCTCTCTCCATCCACCGTGTTCTGCCCTACAGCTTCTCACTTCTCTGTTCACTCAGCGCTACGTCTCTTTTCCCGCTGCTGTCACTACTTATTCTACACTTCCTACTTTACTCCTTTCCCAGTCCATGGCTATTTCTCCTTTTGTGTCACCGTGTCAGCACCCTTTCTTCCCCTACTGTTCTCTCTCTGGATGACGTAGGAATAATGATCTCTGTCTCCTTTCTGTTCCTCTTTTCTTCATCATCACGTGTTCACTGACGTGTCGTCGTCTCCTGCTAATCCTCAGCATCAAAGCGTCAACACAATCTAGAGACCAAGGAAGTCTCTGGGTTTCCCTAGTCGGAGAAAACACAACTGCACTTTAAAATCTATGTTTTACAAGAAAGATGACCTCCATATTTATGGATTTCGTTACCAAAAGCCATTGATAAACCCGTCTTCTGTGTTTACATTTTCTCTAAATACATCTTTAGTTTGCGCTATTTATACCAATAGCTCCCGCTACAAGTTTGTGGTGTGTGTGAAAGCGTGTGTGTCATGTGTCTCGTGTGTAAAACACAATAGACCGTTTGTACGTTCAGATCTGTGTGTTTGACCAAATTCAGACAAGCTCTGGCAAAAATCATTTCTGACGTGATCATACGCTACGATTAGATCTCACGTCATGTCTGACCTCGTGTACGCAAACCTGAGTGTGTGGATTTGTGGTTGAACCTAATGCGACTAAAGTATTAAACAAGCTGTGATGTCAGCATAAGCAGACACATGTTCAGAACAGAAAAAATGCAATCAAAATAAAAAATGAATATGAAAAAGCCCACATTGTTATTGATCCCTGCAATGTTTTGGTTTTCCTTAAATAAACCTGTCAGGTTTGTGTTCAGGGATTCCTGCTTGTGGCTCCACCCCCCAGTGATGTCTGTGTGCTTTGTTTGTGACTGATTAGCTCCCTCATGTTTCCACCCAGGTGTGGCCCATTCCCATTCAGGCCTCCTCCACTATTTATCAGAGTGCTTGAACACTGAATGTTCGCTGGTTCATTGTGTGTTGTCAACCCTCCTCATGTTCTGCTGTGTTATGTTCGCCGCTTCCTGTACCTCCTTGTGTCTTTTTGATTTAAGTTATGCTTCGGAATAAACATGGACTGGTCCCTGCATTCTGCCTCCATCTCTCTGCATTTGGGTCCACACCATTCACAAACCATGACAAAACCCACTGAAACTCTGCTACCCAGACTGGAGCACATAGGTTCACCACATACGGATCACAGCCACACTGCTTCTGTGGGTCTGGGTAAAACCTGGAATCCAGAGGTATTTCTGAGCATATAAACACATATTACTGGTATATTTACCCATATAAACCAAAAAATATGGAAATGGGACATTTTACTGCTGCTAATGTATAACATTACTGGTGTATTATGAACAGGACACATTGAATTCTGAGTGATTTCCGATTCCATTATAGTTGTGCAGGAATCCCAAAACTCTACATTCACTATCACAACACGACCTGAGAAAATAACTAAAATTAGATAAAAAATATTTTGCAGTCTTGTTCCAGGTTCATTCATTCATTCATTCCAGGTAATATTCCCATCCTTTTACTCCCAACGTTTAAATGTTTTTTTTTTCAGGATCATGTTACATTTTGCAAATGGTTACACTTTATTTCTGGCTTATTGATTTTTGTTTGGTGAAGTATCAACCTTGGTGGTATTTGTGATTCTGTTTTTGGCTACATTTGGATAAAAAAACTACACTTTGCTCTCCAAAACACTTTGTTTTTATTCCTACATAGTTTTTGAGGAAGTATCCCAGAACACTGAAACACCATATAGATATACCTATACTGTATATATACAGTATAGATATATACACATTTACACATCAGCAGCAGTACAATGTCCCTTTCCATATTTTTCTGGGTTATCTAAAATCCAATCACATGTGTCATGTTCACAAAATACCAGTAATGTTATACATCTGCAGCAGTAAAATGTTCCATTTCCATATTGTTTGGTTTATATGGGTTAACATACAGTAATGTGTTTATAACATACAGTAATGTGTTTATATGCATATTACTTCAGATATGAATTCTTGGTTTTACCATTATCCTGCTTCTGCTGTGTTGGACCAGCGTGGGAACAATGTTGTATACCACAGAGGAAATATGTTATTTGAAGCTGTTTTGCACAACAACGTGTCGGTGATATCTGATTAATCAGCGCTGCCTGAGGAGCTGAAGCTGAACCAGTGTCAGCTCAGCCTCCACTGAGGCTTTTTAACACATTCTTTCATGTGTTATTTATTGCTTACAGCGTGTGAACAACTGATGCCAATAAATAACTTTTGTGTGTTTCTTCAGGATTTTTGCCCTCATGAGGTTTGATCCCTTTTAGCAGCGCGGTTCATGGAGCCTCACAATCGTTCACGGAAGTGAGAGTTAACTATTGCAGCAATAGTATAGTATAGTATTGTGATATTATTGTTATTAGCGTATCTAAACCCATTAAAGGGATCCTCCACTGTTTTTACAAATGTGGCCTAAACCCTTTGAAATGTCCTTATTAGAAGATCTATGCCTTACAAAACACATTATTTTGCATCCTATCCATTTTATTAACTTTTAATGTTGAAATGACATCATTGGTGACGTACTGTCTTTTAGTCCATTGAGTTTAAGCATTCAGGATCATTTAGCAGCTGTTTCAGTCAAATTGACAACTTTTACTGCTTTGTGTTGATCTAAAAATCAGTCAAAGTTAAACAAAAAAAAAAAAAAAAATGATGTAAACATCTGCAACCAGGATCCACAGCAGTGGATTCACTGCTGGTTCTAATGAGCAGCAGTGAATCCTGGTTGCCTTTATTTCCATGCACCTTAAATGCGTCTACGAAACAGCAGAGTGGGAACTGTCGCCCCTTGTGGCCACGGATTTTTTTCCGGTCATGGTTTTAATTTATATCTCTGTAAATAAAAGATTTACATCAGGTTTTTTTTTTAGTTTTACTGATTTTTAGAGCAACCCAAAGCAGCAAAAGTTGTTATTTTGACTGAAAAAGCTGCTAAAAGATCCTGAATGCTTAAACTCATATAGAACTCAATGGACTAAAAGGAGCGATTTACAGTATGTCACCAATGATGACATTTCAACATGGCGGTGCACAGGGTAAAGTAGTCCCAGTTTTAAAAGTTAATAAAATGAATATGGTGCAAAATAATGTGTTTTGTTAGACATAGATCTCAGTTTTATTTACCCACATAGGCTACATATCTTCTTTAAAAAAAAAAAAAAAAACAATAAGATTTTCTATTGTGTTATTTGTGAAAAAGTGCAAATGAAATGTTTGAATATACCTCACAGAGTTGGGAAGCGATTGGAGCATCCCCATACAGCACAGCAAACCATGGTGGGGACTACATGCTGGGACACCACATATGAAAAGCTCAGACAAACTAAAAGTTATTAATGTTTCTGACTTTGTTAGACATTTATTTAAGGAATTAATCTTGATACATAATTGCATAGTAAAAATTTAATGTCTATTTTTTTTTATTTATGAACATAATACATATGTTTTCAATGTGTCTCGTCTGGATGTGGTGTTTTTTAATGACCCCTTTATTCAGATTTCTGCACATGCAAGCTTAAAGTAGACGGTGAAGTTACTCTGAATTTGTAAGTATTATGTATTCATGTAAATATAGTGTTATGATGGGCACGGTTGCATACAAATTGTAAACAGATTTATTTCAATGTATTTGCAATGGATTTCCTGGACAATGCATCAGAATCAGCTGCTGATGCTAATCCTTCACTGATCCGTTGTGCTGTCTGTTGACGATCATTGAAACCATATTTGACAAAATTAGTACTTTTTCGACCTGAAAATTGTGCATTCCAAGCACTTTTAACATGTGATTTAGCAGGATCTTCTGAGTTCTTGCTGCAACTGATACGCAGCGTAACTGGAGGCAGTGGGAATTGCCGGACGCAGCAGATACGCATTCAGTGGAAATCCAGGATAACATTAGCTGGGTTTCCATTACAGATTTTTTGCAAAATAAGTGATATTTCTAAATGTCGACAAAGTATAATTGTGTTTCCATTGAAGGTTGTTCTGAAGTTTGGGAACTTTTCTGCATGAAGATTGACGCTCCAAACCTCCTTAGAACACTCTGTATTCCTATGTTTTCTCGGAAAGAAGTTGTCATGTGACCTGGTACGTCATATTCTGTGACGAGTGTTTTTGGAAATAGTTTTTCCATTGAGCTTTTAATTTTAATATTGAAACGTCTGAAATACCTCCTCATTAAAGCTTCAAAACTCTAAGTGATATTTGAGTGTTTTTTTTTTTCCATTCCAAGTTTTTAATCGCACTGTTTAGATTTTTGCATTTCCAAGACTAATGGAAACCCAGCTACTGACAATCAAACAGCAACCATTGTGTGTCCAAGCACTGAGTTAAATAGTGAGGGAGGCTTGACTAGGAACAAGCTACACCTGAGGCAGTTAATCAGCCACAACCCAAACATACTGGGATCACTGAGAGGAGGAGAAACGAGCAGGAATACCTGGAAACACAAAAACAAGAGTTAACAAAACTAGAACGGAAACATATCAAACAAAGACACACAGAAGAACAAGAAGAGAACCACATGAGCTACAGTTAACTAAAACTTTACATTGTATGTTAGTGATCATTGCGTAAATGATAGTGTAACTTTATTTTACAATATGTGAATATTAGGCAATATTAATGATTTCTTTGTACTTTTTTGTATTTTATTGCAAATGTCTGTATTTCATGTGACTTTTAGCAAAAGATAGAAAAGATGAGGAACTGTGTTCAAACAAGGTCAACGGCTGAACATAATTAAAGGCTTCATGAAACATCAGTACGCTTCTTTAATATCTGGCTGGGGTTTAACGACAATGACAGAACCTTTATCGTATAAATGATCATATTGTATCATCATCCATCTATTTTATGGCCCGATTGTTTCTTTTTTCAGGGTAGCGGGGGTCTGCTGGTGCCTATCTCCAGCTCTTATTGGGCGGTGGGTGGGGGTACACCCTGGACACAGCGCCAGTCCATTGCAGGTTAACACACAGGCAGACAATCATCACACTCACTTTAGTGAATCTAGAGACTCTAATCAACCTAATGGTGCGTTCACACCAAACACATCGAAAGTGGCAGGTTTACATTCACAATACATGGTGGACGCGCTTCTAGGGAGCGTCGGAGGTCCTGCTGTGCGTCTCGCTCCTCCTGTGCAACGCGTTTTGAAGCTTTTCGCGCGGCGGACACTTTTGACGTGCGGCCATTGCTGGAGTTGGGATTGAAAACTTTTGGGGCATATCACGGCTTATCGACCAATCAGGAGCGTTCCCCAACCGTGACGTATTCAGAATAATGAAATAATGAAAAAAAAACACTAATCGGAGGCAGAGGCAGATGGACAGGCTCTTCTGCTGGTATAGAGCGCCTGTGGTTGGGGTCCTGGTAGACGATGCGAGCGCCGATGCCGGTCAGCAGGTCGTCAAACTCCTCCGAGCGCAGCTCTGGTGAATCTAGAAACTCGCTGAGGAGCAAATAAAGCCAAGCCACTCTCTGGAATAATAATGTAGAGATGATGAACGGGAGTCAGAGGGGGCGTGTTCAGCAAGGAACTCCAAACTTTATTCTTCTCCATTTAACCACACTTCTCTATAGCACTCTAAAGTCACACCAAAATACATCCGACCTGAAACACCGCCTTCTCAACACAATGTTCCACCACTTCACAGTCACTGGGTGAATTATGAACGTAACTGATCACAATATCATCCATTCTATGAACACCACCGGCAACAGAGAAGCCCCTCCCCTCGACGCGCGTCCCGAGTGTCTTTGACACTGGTGACAAACGTCTGTGTTCAATGAGCACAAGCGTCCAACAACCCGCGTGAGGCACGATTTTGACGTCCGAAACGCGTTTGGTGTGAACGTACCATAACAGTCATGTTTTTGGATAGTGGGAGGAAGCCGGCATAGCAAGCCCGGGGAGAACATGTAAACTCCACACAGAAAGGACCCAAGTGTCCACCCCAGGACCTTCTTGCTGAGGTGGATGTGCTAACCACTAAGCCACAGTGCGGCACGCCCTAATCAGGATCACTGATCCAGATTAATGACAATATATGGAAAAGAGAGCTTTGGTGCTTGGAGGACGTTTCTGAATACTTTCTAGTTTGATGTGTTGTGTTTTTCTGTGATTTTTGTTCTTTGTTTTGTTACTGCAGGGTTCTTTCCAGCGCTGTTGAGCGTAGGGGCCCTCGACGTTGTAATTTTGCTTCCCTACAGAGTTATGTTGCCCTTACGCTCAGTTTTCAGCAACGTTGAGGAGATTTTTTGTAGTTTTTTCCTTTTTTAATCGGTACCATCGTATTAATTGTTGCACACATGGACACAAAAGAAACTTCCAAGTGTGCACAGGTTGTTTAAACTCTCCTTTTCATCTGAATAATCAGAAACGCATACATCAGCTCTGACGCTCCTGTCTTCTCCTGAGGACCCCTGCAGCCACTTAGCTGCCCTGATGCTGCCTGTGTCCATCCTCTGCTTACGTAACTGCAATCACTGTCCACATATTTAAGCTCCGAGGAGTGGGGACTGTCCGTACTCCTCTGTGTGCGGAGGCTCAAACATACTCACACAAAACACAGCTTGGCATTGTATTGACCCGCATTGAACAGTGGGCTTCAACCAGACGTAGCGCGTAGCAACACATGAAGCTCCTTGTCATGTTTATAACTTTCAATGAGTTATTCTACATGTGTGCGCATACGGGTTGAAACATGTTCGGGCTTAAAGAGAAATGTGTATAATTCGGGTCGTAGAGGTTCATGCCATGTTCTGGGACCGGGTAAAGGTTTTTTTTTGGCCCGATTAAAGCTCTACTGTGTTCATTCTACGCTCTGTAATCTATGATCACCGTCCAATATCAACAGTGTGTTTCATAATCTAAACAAAGACAATCAACTAAATAAAATCATGTGCATATGTGTGTGCATATACAGTGTCTGAGAATTTATTCATGGAGTACTTACTGTATACCAGACATGAGTAACTACATTTATCATGACCCCTCACCAATTGATTTTATTTTATTTTATTTTATTTTATTTAATTTTGAACATCAACAACAGAAGTGTATTCACCACAATAAAAATCATAAAAACAATAATAGTAATTTGAAAAAAATCAAGCAAAGCAAAGTGACAATAAATGCTACAAAATCCTGCAGTGAAGCCTGTACATGTTTGAAAAGGAGGAGGAAGTATAAACTGACATGATCCACCCCTTATAATAACAAATAACTTCTGGCTTTAAAGTAAGGCAGTAATAAACACAGTTACATTTGGCCCTCAAAAAATTATACATTTAAAGATTTTCCGTGCCAATGGCGCTCACTGGCACGCCATGAGATTCCCCCAACGTTGTGAAAAGTTCCCTGTAGTGTGTGTATTTTTGTCATTCTTTTTATTTTATTTTAATGTTTTAAATGAACATCGAGGTCACATCATAGGGAACGGCTGTTGGAGACTGGGGGGGGCCTCAGATGGAGGGGTCTGCACTTTCTCCAGACCTGATCCTGATCCTATAGAACACCCTAGAGATGTGATGAGTCATGGCGAAACCCTGAAACCAAGAACCTCCATGACCTGAGGGCCACGCTTCAAAAAGAGTGGGAGGCCATGACGAGTTACTGACACATTTTGTTATGGTTTTTCCTCCACTGTTCTTGGTTTTTTTTGTTTTGTTTTTTGAAAGATGAAGAAATCATTGCATGTTTCTACTTAAATGCCCGACTTTCATAATAAAACTTCACTGTGGTGTGAACTTTATACGCTTTCCATAAATTTGCTAAAAACCAAATATCTTGACAAACTTTTTAAGGCAGTTAAGATTTTATAACAGATTCCAGTGTTTGAAGAGCATGACTGTAGTTATTTAACCCATTTATCATTTACATGGTGAAAAAAGTGAAATCTTAATAAGATAATATCACTGAAATTAAGGCAATATATGCTCTGACAAGGTATTTCTTCTTACTAATTAGTGTTTGTGTGTGTGTATATATATATATATATATTTCCTGTAAGATTCAGTAAATGTTTTTGTTTTTACACTATTTTGCTCAAGTTACAAAATAAATAAATAATACAATATCTAATGTATTTCATACAGTTTTCGACCTTGGGGTCAGGATCCCATTTGGGGTTGTGAGACACTGGTAGGGGGTGTCCAGACAGTGAAGTGCCGTGGCCACTAGGGTTGGGTAGGCACGTTGCAAATGGTGACCACCAATGACAATTTCATATGTTTCTGCTGACAAGTGTTAATTCAATTCAAATCAATTTCATTTATATAAAGCAATTTACAACAAAGTCATCTCAATGTGCTTATCAAAATATAAAATTCATAATAAGAAAGAAAAAACCCAACAAGATCCACATGAACAAGCATTTATCCATCTAACAAAATAAATCGACATCATAAACACCATTAAAGAAACATAAAGCTGTATATCTCCGTGCTCCTGATGACACCAGTCCAATGGATGCTTTTTAACTGTATTTCAGATATTAAATCTTGGATGGCAGAACACTTTCTCCAGCTCAATCAGGACAAAACTGAAGTTTTATTTCTGGGTCCTGAAGCCCAAACTTTTACCTAAACTTCTCACAGCATCTTTGATTCACTCTGAACAAGTTTAAAACCTGGGCGTTATTTTAAACTCTGAGCTTACTTTTATCCCTCATATTAAAAATATTAAAAAAATCAGGCTTTTATCATTTGAAGAACATAGTCAGAGTCCGTCCCATTCGCTCTCAGGCCAATGGATGCTTTTATCACCAGTTGGATTGACTACTGTTATGCTCTGCTTTCTGGTCTTCCCAAGACGACTATTTCAAGTTTACCATTTTTACAGAATTCAGCAGCACGTGTCCTGACAAAGACCAGGAGGCGGGAACACATTACACCCATTTTAAAATCGATTGTAAGGTTCTCTTATTGTTTTTTAAATGTCTTAATGGTCTTGAGCCTTTTGACCTTTTAGAACTACTTTTACCCTATGAACCTTCCCTGGACCTGAGAGTCAGGACACGCACACACGGTGAAGCGTCGTTCCAGTTGTACGGCCCCCGTCTGTGGAACCGTCTGCATAGGAGAACCTCAGAGCTGCAGAGAACGTTCATGTTTTTAAGAATAGGCTCAAGACTCACTTATTTATTTAGCTTTTAGCTAATTATTTAACGAATGGTTATTTCTTTATTTATTTTTTTAGCTTTTTTTAAATTGTATCAACTGTTTTATATTTTACCAAACTAGTGTTCCTATTGATTTAATGGTTTTATTTATTTTTTTATGATTTTTAATTTGTGTTTTATCCTTCTTAATTATAATTGCTGGTTTCTCCCAGTGTTTCCTCAGATGGGGCCCTCTGCACTGGGGGCCGTGATGGATCGTGGGCCCTCAGTGCTGGTGAAGGACTCCTGTCTCTGCTGTGCTGGAGGCCCTATGTCTGCATCCTTTGGCCCTGCTCTATGATCAGCCCCTGGTGCAGATGGCCCCTTGTGATGATGCCGATCCTCTGTACCAGCAGGTATCAGTGCCATTGTCCTCATCTTAACTCACTGAGAGCCATTGACGTCTGATGCTGAAGTTCACAGCAGCGCACACTCAACCAGAGCATGTGTGGAACTAAGTGGACTACTGAGTGTCACGATGGTGAGATAAAACCATCAAAAAAACGGGGCAAGTGCTGACATGGGAGGAGGAGGAAGTTGCGTGTGTGGAGAATGGCGGGGGGAGAGACTTGGAGGAACGCCAAAATACAGTGTAAAATCCATTGAACTCTGACACAGAATGAATAATAATAATTTTGCCATAAAAAAAATGCTTCAAAGTCACTCATAGATTTTTTCAGCAAAAGCCATTTTTCTCAGCTTTTTGTCACAAACTGGTGATTTATGTGAAACTTGTCTCTATTCAACTGATGATTACAGAAGAACGAAACAAGCTAGAAACAAAATTATTCTTTCTCATGAAAGTAGAGACTGTAATTGAAATTAGAGATTAAATAGTTTGATTGATTGATTATACAGTAAATGGCCCTGTCACCACATGACTGTTCATCAATGTATCTGTGTTCAACCACCTTCAGCTACAGTGGGGGTCCCCGCTCTCTGGAACCTGTGTTTTGGGGGTCTTTGGGAGCTGAAAAGGTTGAGAATCACTGGTTTAATCAAACAAAACTAAGTCTAAAGTGAGCAGTAAAAACAGTCATCTAGTATGAACGCACACGCACGCACGCACAGCACGCACGCACGCACACACACACACACACTTTTCTTACAGTATCCTATAGTTAAGGCACCGATTAAAGCGGGGGTGGGGGCGGGGCCAAAGCTTCATCCAGATAGAATCCTGCTATTGACAACATGAGGAAGTCCCAGTGACAGGCTGCTGACAGCAGAGTCAATGGGGGGGCGGCTGTCAATCATTAGGGTTAATGATACAATACCCCCCCCCACACACACACACACACACACACACACACACACACACACACACACACACACACACACACACACACACACACACAACGACACAGGAACTCAGTGGTTTGACCAGGTTTGTTTATTGATCACTCATTGATGGCTGTGGTTGAACATGAGGTCACATCCCAACATACAGTAATAGTACCAGTATACTGTAGTACCAGTTACACTGGGACTCTGCTGGGATGAAGGGAGGAGTCAGTACAGCAAAAAACCAAAACGGTTCCTTTCAAACAATCATATTTGTCACTATATAGTTCCTCTATAAATGCTTTCACTTTGACATTTATGTTCAGTACTATTGGTTTTTAATCAGTGTATATTAACACTAAAACTACTAAAACCACTACAAACAAAGATATGTGAATTATGATCAGACTCCTATAAAGTCAGTCATTGATGAATAATCAAATTAGAAATAGTGAAGAGAACCCTAAACAAGATGCAGCGACTCACACTCTAGAGTACATGAGAAAAAAGTAACATTTACAGAGAAAACATCAATGAAGTGTCTATTGATACAGACACATGTCAGTAGCCTACAGGACTATAGCTACGTTTTCTACATAAGCGTAATGTGCCTGTGTTTTTTCAGCGCACTCAAGGATTCTTCCTTCTACTAACGTTAGAATCCCACTTTTGTCATACATATTTTTATCTTTTTAACATATTTAACATGACAAAGTCCACCTTTAAAAATACATGAATGAAAAAATAAACATTTTAGGGTATTTCTTAGGTTAGGGCTAAAATAAAAGGGTTAGCGGGGTAGCTAAAAATAAATATGAGCTAAAATAAAACTGACGGTACATTAGGTCACGTGGTGCACCTATACGTAACTTAAACTGGCCAATGAGGAGCGCTACGTATAAATAGACTGGCAGTGTATTAATACCTTTACGTATAGCCACTGCTAATCATTAACCTTTATGGAAATCAGTGGTATTTCTGAATCCAAGTACCCCCTTTGTCTGACTACATTATGCTCAGAATTCTAGATCATAATGATGAAATGAATGAGTGATAATAACACACATTATAAAGAATCTCATTTTGTAAATAAGTGTATTTAGTGTCTCATGAATATTGATCGATTTCTATAGTTTTGAATCATTTCCAGTCATCTCATGCCTGGTGTGGGATTTTTCGTTTATGTTCTAATCAAGATAATTTCCATCATTATTGTTATAATTATCTTTTTGTTTTAAATAAACATTAATAAACATTATAAATCCCCATAATTCCAATGCTTTCGTTTGTAATTTTCTATTATCTAACTAGGGGTACACGTACCCCCATTTGAGAAACATTTGAGAAACATTTTGCCTGTAGATAAAACATATAAAGCTTGGACTACAATATCATGGTGATGCAAGCAATTGCATACAAGTTTGTCACCATTTTACACAATAATAATTGATTATTTTTTTTGTAAATATTTAAAAAATAACAACAATGCACAAAATGACCAATTTTTTTTTTTTTTTTTAAATCACAACAAAAACACACAAAATGACCAAATATAAATAAACGCAGTGAGAGAAAAAATAGACAAAATGACAACAAAAATACACAGGATGAGAAAAAAATTAAAAATTAAAAATACATGCAGGACATTAAAATAAACAAAACATTAAAAAAAAAAAAAAAAAAAAAAAAGACAAAATGACTCCAAAAACATAAAAAAACAACAGCAAAAAAACCAACAATGCACAAAATTACATAACGTTTTTTATGACAACAAAAGGAGACATAATGAGCACAGAAAATACACACAGTAACAGAAAACTATACTAATTGTGTGTGCTAATGTGTGTATTGTAGTGGAGCGTGAGCGTGAGCGTGCACATGTTTGCTCAGTGGCACAGTGCCTCTGTTTACCTCAACCCATTACTGTGTGTACTGAGTGGACACTCCACCTGTTCTCCATTCATCTGTCTCCTCCTTTGTCTCCAGGTTTTATTGACCTAAGCACAGATAAATCAGTGTGTGTGTGTGTGTGTGTGTGTGTGTGTGTGTGTGTGTGTGTGTGTGTGTGTGTGTGTGTGTGTGTGTGTGTGTGTGTGTGTGTGTGTGTGTGTGTTACTTCAACAGGATTTACAGTGTGTGAAGGTTCACAAACATTTCTACTCTGGAAACACACACATTATTCATGTATTATTTGGACTTATGATTTTAAAAGACGACACATCACTGTCTGAATTCAGCATTATAAATTAAACTACTGTACATTAAACTATAGCTTTAAAATGTTTTTATATTTCTAACATACATGAATAAATGCTGGTTAAACGTTGACCTGAATGGCTTCCAGAGCAAAAATATGAAATATTACCTCTGTGTTTGTGTTGTGTAAACTCCTGTAATGATAATTTTTTTGCTGCTTTACAAATCTAGTGACATTTACTGGTGTAGAATTAAATGTGTTGGCATCACTTATAACTTTGAACCACTTTTTGGACAACAAATACACACATTTATCGCTGAGAAGAAAACACTGAATAAAGTCACATGATTAACGTTAGTATTTTTAATCCATCAGTAATAATTACCCAGTATTAGATTAATCTGATGAAATCACCATATAATTACAGTATAATTACATCATACTGTAAAGTCTGAAGCCTCTTCCATGTTGTTTTTAGATTGTTGGTATATTTCTACGGCTGTGTCGTCATGATGTCAATATGAGTATGTAGTGCCTTCACATATGATAGTATGAAAAGATTGAGTATGTGAGAAACATCCAGATGTTTACTGTATGGGGACATTTTTTTTTATGCACAGTGTGCACACTAGTCATACTCAACTGTCCCATGATGCATTGGGAGCTGAATGCAAAATAGTCCTGGGACCATCTTCAAGCTAAAAATCAAACATCTCCTTTTCAAAATAAAAGCATCTCTAATTGTCTTCCACTTTTTTTTTTTTTTTAACTCTTTTTTTAAATAGGGCTCTTGTTTTGAAATTAACAGGAAGTTTAGTCAGTAGAAAATGGCGAATAATATGCAATCTCCAAAATGTGCGAATGAAATGTGTTTACGTGAGTTTTATGGATCAAATGAACACATGTTGATATTCTACTTGGTCATTTTCTCACTCCTTTCAAAGTAAAGGTGGAGAATCAACAGAGATGTTTAACGCTGTAGGTTCCAAATGCATCTTTGGAAACTTGGAAGTATACTTAAGTGGGAACACTCATCATCCTAATCATACTAATAGTATATAGTAGACAGTATATCGTTCATCTAGGTTTTTGTTAGATCTCATTTGATCTATTTGAGATTCAGTGAGAGTGAAAAAAGTGGAGCCTCAGGTCGCCTTGGCTTAGAACCTCAGACATTTGTGTTGTTGGGTGATAAAGATGAATATTGAAATACATAGTTTAATAGTTTCAATCTAAGGAACACGTTGTAAACACATTTCCCAATGACGATTATGTGTCTGGAATAACTGAAGGAAAGTCAAAACAAAGCAAATGTATTTAAAGCACATTTCATACAAACGGTCACTCAATGTAACCGTACCTGTAAGATGGATTCTCCTGGTGTTCACAAACACCAGAATCCATCTTGTGCTGCTCCAGCCCTTACCCTTCGTAAGCAAACCGAACCGGTTCCAACCAATCATGAGGCAGTGTTGTGGTTTAGGGCGGGATATCCAGGTGTGACGAAGGCAGAAGCCTCGAAGTCAAACTGGCACATGCGCAGTTGCGGGCAGAGGAACTAGCTAGGCTACCGCTATTAGCATACAGTAGCTCCAAATCAAAACAAAGAGAGGATGAACGTGTGGAAGCTGCTATAAACTCAGTTTTACAAGAATCTAGTATTTCCTTTTAGAAAGAACAACAGTGGGAGGAGCTTTGTGCATTTTGAACGTAAAGACGTGTGTTTTCACCAGCGGAGCTTTGTTGTTGTTGTAGCCATAGCAGCGTCTCTGCCTTGTGATTGGCCAAAACAAATCATGGTGGACAGGAGCTTCTTCCAATCAGCTTCAAGTATTCTGTTCATGTCCCTCCCTGTTTCACCAGACACAGACCCAGATCCATGTGGAGAACTGGAGTTAGAGGGAGGGGCTACATATCAATCTGGCTCTTGCCAGGTTAAACTCAATGTGCCAAAGTTCCATTTGTTAAAATGTCTTAATGCTTTTTTGCACAGTTAAAATGACATAGTTTGATTTATTATCACTTTTTTTTAAATTATTGGTAAAGATTCTTTTGTTTTCTTACGTCACAGCTCAGCAAAAAGGCCAACCTAAGGTCACATGACTTTCTCACATAAAAGACATTGTTGCACACGACTCATGTTTAAATGAATCCATTTTATTGCTCATTGATTTATCGTCCTATCCATCACTTTGGTTTTATAAGAGAATTGTAATCCAGGACAATTTGACCAATAAAAGGCTTGGGACCATTTTAAGAGAGGAATAAAACCCACTTTATTAGTCCTGCCTGGAGTCTGTTTTCCCTGAACACTTGTAGATCAAATGTCAGTGAGTCAGTGCATTACTGATACTGTTTATAGATCAGAGCCTCAGCTGTTTTTCTGCTGAAATAAGCAGATTAACACGTATTCCTGAAAGTTCAAGCAGATCATTGATCCACAAAGTGTGTTTGTTTTCTTTCTGTTGGGTTTCTGACCATCATAAATAACTGTGGCTATAAAAACTAAGGACGGGAAATTCCTGGTGACTCGTCGTTGTCTTTAAACTGTTTCTTTACTGTTGGTAACACGAGCGCTGACGGTGTGAGGGGTCGAGCACAGCGATGTTGTAAAAGCAGACGAAGGATTTAACAAGAGCAGTGGGATCTCAGAGTTCTTTACCTTTGGTTCACGTATCAAAGATTGTAGATGGAAAAATGAAAGTTTTTAATATCAGGGAGAGGAAATGTAAAGAATAAGAGTTTAGTTTGGTTCAGGTACATTCCCTCTACAGAACCATTCTACATCTGTTCTTTCCTTACACACATAATATTATACGTTCCTGTAATGTTTTGTAATTTTGTGAAGAACAAATGGAGGATAATGTGAGAGAAAAGTGTAGATATGACTGAGATCAGAGTGAAAACCAGTCCTTCCAATGTCCTTTCTTTCTTGTTTCTGATTTTTCCCTTTTCCGTAATTTGTATTCCTCAATCATAGGAAGATAAACTATTTGTTAACATTAGTGTGAAAATAATCCCATCCATTAGTAAACCATCAGGTCCAGGAACACCAGCCACGTGTTGTTACGGCACTAAGAGAAAGACAGAAATGTCACAGAATAATTGTGCCTTTTGCTAAATAAATGGGTCAAAAACATCACGTGAACACAAATTACCAATTAGGCTAAATGTTTAATAAAAAAATGATGAATCAGCGTTTAAGAAGAACGGACAATCGCCCGTTACGGAGCATCCGTCTCTCTCTCTCTCTGAGTGACAGCTGTGACATCCGCCATGTTTCATCATCAAGGACAGCAATAAATCACATCTAATTTAGCTGCTTTTACCTTTTACACCAATAAGGCCATAACTCTTCTAATGAAGCAGCAGAAAATGAAAATATATAACGTGCGCTTACCTTTTATTTGTCCAAAAGAGAGGAAGAACTTTGTATCCTCGCAACTTTTTTACATTTTTCACAGTCAAGGCCTGCCTTGTTTTTCATAAACCTAGAGCAGCAGCTCATCTTAGCTTAGAACTGAACCTCTGTCTGAATGTCCATATCAGAACCATCATCTCCTTCTCTTCTCTCTGAGTCCTCCTCATGTCTCCTGGATGGTTCTCCTCCTGTGGCCTGCCGGGTTCTCCTGCATTAGCATCATCGCTACAGGCGTTGCTACTAGCTATGCTAACTGCTGCTACTAGCTACACTAACACAGTGTCAGCGTCATGGGGGGGCATTCGCGGGCAGTGCTCCCCCAGCTGACCTGCTGACGAGAGTCTGCTCCATAGATATAATATACTGTGGTGTAATTGTTTAACCCTAGAGCTGTTGTAATGTGTATATGTCTATGGCCTGCTCTGTTGATTCACGTGACGTCACTCACATTATGCATCGCGACAAAGTTAGAGCGCTAAATTCAGATGGAGAGCAGGAAGCCTGAGAATTTGACGTCTGAAATCATCAAAATGCCCATATTTTGTGTAGTTCACAGAATAATGCCATAAAAAGTGGCTTTTAAACCTACGTCTGTGGTCAGGAGGAGCAGAGTCTGCTGATGCTGTAGCGACCACTTCGTAAGGTATGCTACTCGGTGCCCCCTGCAATTTTCTTAACGACCCCCCAGTTAATGCTGCCTGGCGCCGACTCTGCGTCTACCGTCTTCCAAGCTGACGTAGCGTGGGGGCGTGGTGTGACTCCTCCCTCTCTTCCTCACTCATGCCCAGTTTTTACATTCAGTTTTGTGTTTATAATGAAATTTCCAGTGATTTCAACTCATGAAAAGACACAGCTGTCCAAATATAATACTTAAAAATATCATCAAAACACCTAAAAGCAAATAAGGTGCTGAAAAAAAAAATGCTTAATTCAATCAAATTAGTGCAGGTCAAAATCTGGGAGGTGCCCGAAATAAGCTCTGGTCCCATCCCCCAAAGCTCCAATTTTTAAATAACTGTTTTCTATGTCCTGCATTTAAAAAGGAAAAATGCTAAATGCTAATATATCTAAAAAAAATAAAAAAATAACTACCCCTCAACAGCATTAATTAAAGGTGCAGGATGAATATACTGTATCCATAGTGACACCACGGTCATTAGTGTAATTGGGGCGAGCATCAACCAGAGCACAGCTGATACTGTGACTAGAGGACGGACACCGACCGTAGCCTGACGGGACCCGACGGCACCGGACGGGTCGAGTTCGGACAGATATTTAGAACTGGTGGTCGTGGTCGGTCACATAGTGTTGTTTGCACGCAGCGTTCTTCATTTCCTGCTGCAGCTGCTGTAGGCCTGTAGAAAGTAGCTTAAACTGTAACAGTGAGAACAGGATCAGCTGGGCATGGAGGATGGAGCAGAGGAGGACAACTATAGAGCATCCACTGTTGATACATTGAATATGTAAATAGATCCACTGGGTTTCTGTTTGTGTTTGATTCCCTCTTGTTTCCCCGTGTGCTGATCGGATGTTGACATTAACAGTTGTTTGTTAATAAAAGCGGGTTTAGCACTAAAACAAATGTAAATATGTCAAAAAATGAGTTTTTGCTCTGTCAGGTTCAGATATTTATATCTGAACCTGACAGGTTCAGGTCGAACCAGACAATGTGACCTGATCCACACTCCAACTGTAACACATTTATTTATTTACTCGCCTATCACATGACTGTTTACTGAAAGACCTCCGCACAGTAGTTTGGTCCACTGTGCTCGTCTTCTTTCAGTCTCCAAGCCTCCTCCTCCTTCTTCTTCTTCTTCTTCTTCTTCTTCTTCTTCTTCTTCTTCTTCTTCTTCTTCTTCTTCTTCTTCTTCTTCTTCTTCTTCTTCTTCATTTCCGGTAGTTAGAAGCCTCTCCAAGCTGTGGAGAACACACGTCTGCGTCATTTGACGTTACGTCTGCAGAACTACACTGGAAATTTGAGTCATGAATAGCAGAAGAAAATGCATCACACAATCTGTTCAGGCAATATGGAGAAATGTACGTGTTCTCTTTGGTTTGGAACGCTTCATCAATCATTAGCATTAAAAAACTTATTGTGGAAGATGTTATTTTGGCTTCAACTTCCGAGTGGGTCATCTTAACTATTGGTCCTCCTAATTGTCAAACCTTCTGATGATATGTTTATGTAAGGCTGTCGTACGTGCTCGGTGGAGAGTGGGAAAGTGCAAATCTTCTTTTGGAAGGTAAGCTAGACTCCAACTTGTAAACAGAGCTGTGCACGAGGAAAACTGGGTTCGTGCGCGCTCTTTCGCACACGTAGCGCACGTGCAGAAGGCGTTTCTTTTCTAAACTTCGGGAAAATCATCCTCTTTACCTTTAAAATGAATGTTTATTTTTTCACAAATCCTGCCCGAACCTTTAAGCGACCTTAAAACTTATTTGGACCAGTGTAGACTGAAGTTAGCATAAACTAATGTTAATGTGGGCCACATACAGTATATGTTTAAGTACATGTGGTCCATGCCAGACTACACATCATTGGATCCCATATACATGTTATTAATGAATTTATTGATTAAAGTTATAATAAAAGTACAATTTTATTAGGAAGTTCATAAAAATGGACTAATTCCTTCCTTCCTCTATGACCTCACTTATCAAAGTGCTGAAACCCGACACGTCCTTGTCCTCTCCATTCTTCAGTCGCCTGCAAAGCTTCTCTCGTTGCTCTCAAACCGTCTCAATTAATCCAGGAAGTCCCACTGAGATAAAGGATCTTCCTTGTCTCAGCAGCAGCCACTCACCTGGTTGGCTAGATTGCAATCAGTGGACTTTGATTGAAAGGCAAGGACAAAAGGACAAAGGAGAAATCACTGAGGACAGGAACGGGATGCCCTTCCACAACAATACAGTAGCTGCTGATAATCTGCAGCTGATAAGGACGAGGGGAACGTTTGCAGCTCTCAGGAGAGCAGTTGAGAAGCATGTCTTCAATCACATTTCAACCATTAGTCCCTCAAAAATTGCAATCTTGCAATCACAAGAAATGTATGCAAATTGACCTAAATTATATTTCTGATCGTACATTTCCATTGTCTGACGCCGAATTATTACTCGTCATTGTTTGTCATCACATTCTGTGCTGAAAACACTTTGAGACACGGAAAAGCTACTTTTTCACTTTACAGATAAATTACCTGCAGCAATTTTTCTAATCTGCAATCTGTCATTTCTTATCAGAGGAAATGATTACATTAGAGCAAACATGGGGAACAGGTGGCCAGGCCAGCGGGCTCATTTAGAGGGGCTTCCAAAGTAAACGCACATGTCCCCAAATAAACATACACAATTACAGAAAATACAAACAAAAATACACACAATTACTCCAAGAATATGCAAAAATTAGAGGTGTGGTCTCGAGTTACATGACATGGACTCGACTTGAACACGAGTCACAAATTTGATGACTTTAGACTCGACAAAATCACGAAGGACTTTAAACACGACTGAGACTTGAAAGCAAAAGACTTGTGACTTAAAGGGGACATATCATACTAAACCAACTTTTTTAGCCTTTAACACTAGAAGTCCCAGGGATTTCTATATCCCCCCAGAAGTCCCAGAGCAGGGTCAAATGAACTCTCGGACCAAACTGACGACTCTGATGGCTACAATTTGCATCTATTCATTTGTAAATGATTCACCTGAGAAATCAGCAGGGGGGAGAGCCTGACTCTAACAATGGAAGTCTGGAATGTTAGGGGGAAGTGCCCTGGAAGCTAAAGTCACAATGCCCCGTTTATTAACTCATTCTGCTTGATGCTGGGGGAGAACAAACACAGACTACAAACATTGAAAGAAACAGAGTCACTTGAGGGCAAAAAAACATCAGATTTAATGTGTAGTGTAAATGGGGCCTGAGACAAATCCAGTAAGGACATTGTTACTGAGCACTTCAAGAACCTGGGTGTGCCTCTCAACAATAAACTGTATAATAAGGGCCATAGTGTAAAAATATATATATATTTTTTTTATTATCACAATCCCTTCACAACCTGGTCAAGACACTGATGTGCATCAGAATTTATGAACTTTGATGAAATCATAGCATGTTCAGAATGTGTTCGCAGTATGTTCACAGGTTGGGGTGGGGTAGGGAGGAGCTGGGATCATTTCCATACCTATAGGAATAGCCTATTTTCATGCAGCCTTTTGTACTGTGGGGAATAAATAGCTGACTGCTTCCACCACACAGTCATTAAAAATAAATAATTTTTGTGTTCTTTTTGAATGAAGCTTGTGTTGGAAAGTTGGCATTTAAAAATAAAAAAAGTAACCAGAAAAATTGTAGATGTTATACAAAAAAATGACAAAATCAGGAAAAAAGGTTGCTGTGTCGTAGAGGGTTAAAGCCTCCACCTTATGAGAATTTTAAATATATATTTCTTACATATTTCATTAACACATGTAAAAAAAAACAAAAAGAGTTAAAATATCAATGCAACTGTATATAACTATATATTAACTGAAATTCTTCCTGAACCCAGGATGCAGGGCCCCTCCTGTGGTGCGACACTTACTGCCTCATTGACATAACAAAAGCAGCTGAGGACAGACGTTAGCTCAAATCCTGTGGGTCGAATGACCCCTCTCTGGGTTTTATAGGTAAAAAGTTCATTTGACCACCTCTGTGGGACTTCTAGTGTTAAATGCATTTTGTTGTATATATAGAGTGTTTAGAAGTACAGAAAAGTTCAAATGAGTCTCTTCAGGTGCTCCGTTTATATCTTTATATTCTTTTTTGGTCATATTTTTCAATCTGTCTTGATTTTTCTATTCTCTATTACGTTTTTTGAAAAATAACGTCACAGTATTTGCAGCAGAACTGCCAAATTAGGACATCGACTCCAGGTCCAACACTTCGAGCAATCCGCCATTTTTATTTCTCGCTTTTATTTTGTAGTCCAAGCTCCAGGATGCCGAAGTTACGAGAGGATAAGTCAAAATGTTGGGTTGTTGGATGTAGTAACCCACACGCTTCATTACACCGTCTCCCAGCATCAGAACCTTTTCAAAGTGCCTGGTTGAGTTTTATTTTTTATAGAAATGTACCCACATCTGTGGGTAAGGTCATTTTTGTGTGTGAAGCACTTCAATGATGACTGCTTCATCAACCTCCACCAGTATAAAGAAGGATTTACAGAAAGACTTTGTCTGATTGAGGGTTCAATTCCTTCTATCTTTGGAGACGATGAACAGAGCACTTTGGTAAGCTGTAAATAACGCTAAAAAGTGATGATAAGACGTCCCTGTCATTGTTTTGTTAGCATTAGCAGTTGCACCGTCTTCATATGTTAGTGCTGTGTGCTCGTTTTAGATCCTTGATGATATGGCCTACGTGATTTAATTTAAGTCTAAAGTTTTCATTAGTCATTTCATTTTGACGTTTTTGTCTTTGAAAAGACTGAATTAAAATGCATTTCGTGACGTTAGCTTGGTGCTAGCGTTAGCTCGGTGCTTGTGTTAGCTCACTTGTTAGGGTTCTGCAGGTCCATCATCTTCATTTTCATCTCACTCCACTGGGTCAGACTCTGGCTGTAACATGTACGGCTGGATGGACAAGTCTTCTGTTGTTGACATTTTGTAAATAACCTCTGAATAAAAAGTTTATGCTCCGCTACATAGCCGTATCTCTTCTATCAAACTACAAAAATGGCCGAGCAGGGTGGAGTTGAACCGAGAGGGGGCGGGGTATGAAGTGTCTCATTTGCATTTAAAGAGACCGCACCAAAATGAGTTGCTCTCAGAAGCACATCAGAAAAGGGGTAGAAAAGGGGTGGAGCTATAATAATGAGGAATTCAGACCCAAGCATTGCAGTTCCACTTTATATAGACCACAACTGTATGATTTATATGTAAAAAGGAAGGATTTAAAACCATGATATGTCCCCTTTAATAAATCAGCCCAAATCCCTGTGGGAGGGCACTCAAACTTACAGCCAATCAGGAAGCAGCTGAAAACAGCAAGCTAGGCTGAGACATGCGCGCATTAGCAGAGAAAATGATTCCAATCCTTTGGATTTACAGATTTTACCGTCATTAATAATTGATTTGGAAAAATTCTACCTGGTTTTTCTAGAATGAATATTGTTTGTTTGGTCAACAGAGGAACTGTGAACACTTTAAAACCGAAAAAGATGCTGAATTGACTTGTTTATTGAAGCATTATGTCAGATTATGTCACTATTATTAGACAAATATGTTCTCTGTTTAATCATTCATTGTTTATATCAGTTGAATAAACTTGCTTTGTAAAATATCTCTGATACATTATGGACTCATAACTTGTTATGACTTTAAAATTATAAATGAGGACTTTTGACTTTGATTTGGACTTGAAAGGTTTCGACTCAAGACTTGACTCGAGACTTTAGTGACATGATTAACGTGAGACTATAAAGCAGTAAAATATACAAAACAAACACTAATTTAACACATGAAACAACAGAGACTGACTCCAAAAACACACAAAACGACAACAAAAACATCACTAAACGCTTTGTTACTTGCTGTGTTTTTGCTGATTTGTCATTATTGTGAATGCTGACATGAATGTTTATAACGTTGATAATCACAAAATGTAAATTTCGTCACCTCCAACGTTGAGTATTATCTTTTTTCTTATTCTTTTTGCCTCATTGGTGACATTTACGTTCAGAATGAAAATTAAATCCTCTTTAAAAATATTAAAGATGACTTTGTAAACACTTAATCCCGAAAGAAAATGCCCATTCTGAATCCAACTCCAAAATGTAAACACTAAGCAGAATACTTTAATTCAGAATAATTTGATTCTGAATAATTGTTTCCAAATAAATAAACATCATGTAATCGTGGACAAAGTCCACTACTGCCAGTGATGATGGGGAGTGACATTGTATAGAAACATGTCTTTATTAAGTTAATCAAAGTAACATAAATAAGTTTAGTTTAACCATAAGAAACACACATCAAATGAAACCATGTTAAATAAAAGCTTTAATACAAAGTGTTTCACTGCTGTTTTCCTTTTTCATTTAAATGTCTCATCTCTCCTTTCTCTAGTTTCTTCCAGAGCCTTGTTATAATAATTAGTGCGCTATCTAGCTTAGCAAAGAGCCCCTCCCACTATTAGCCTTCCATAGTGTACAGTGAGCCAAAGCTTAGAGCGATTAGGTGAAAGCCTTTAGGATTATCATCCAGCCCTGAGGTCTCTGATTTTAGGATGGAGGACAGGAATGTTTCCATCACTAACCCCAGTAATCCATGCAGCGCTGCCGTACAGTGTGTGAGCATGTGGCTGCTAGCATGAGTCAGACATGTGGAGGTCAATGTGGGTGGTTCAGCCCTCAAAGACCCCCAAAAGAAAGGTTCCAGAGAGCGGGGACCCCCACTGTAGCTGAAGGTGGTTGAACACAGACATGAACATTGAAGAACAGTCATGTGGAGACAGGACCATCTATAAGGGGGAATAAAGGAGAGATTTTTGGGGTCCATCCATAAAGTCAGTAAAATGATGGTCCATTGTTCTATGAATCTGTGATAACCACATTTATTTATTCATCTGAATAATATCCACTGTTATCCAGGAACGTTTATTATTATTATTGTAGTCATCTTAAAGATGGAAATCCTGCTTTTAATCACCAATAAAATGGATTCAAAGTCACCAAAAATGGTGGTGAAATGGGATTTTAAAAAAACCAAAGAAATTGGTCCAAAGTTGCAAATTAAAGTGGACAAAAACAGACAGAAAAAGTGTCAAAAAGTGTCAATATTGGCATTAAAGTGGCAGAAACGGGGGGGGGGGGGGGCATGAGTAATCGTGAATGTGGTTAAATTGGTAAGAATATGAATGAAATATGGTGAAAAGAGGTTAAAAGTGACAACAAATGTGCCATGATGTGGAAAAGTGGTGGAAAGTGTTTGTAAGTGCTCTGAAATTGTCTGGAAAGTGGAAAAAGGTGCAGAGAAGGAATTGAAATACGGATGTAGCATACATGCATTAAAAGGAGTGAAAATATGGCAAAAACAAAAGTGATGAAAATAGGTTAAAATATGGCATGTTTGGTGTAGTTGGAGAAAAAAGGGTAAAAATAAGCTAAAATAAGCTAAAATGGGCTCAAATTGTTAAAAAAAAAATATTGTTCTTGGGAAGGCATCTGGCGACACCCTCCCAGTGTCTTGCGACCCCAAATGGGGTCCTGCCCACAAGGTTGAGAACCCTTGGATTAACGGATGGATGAACAGTTTTCTCACCAGTGGTTTGTCAGACACACGTTGTCGTGTTTGTTATGAGCCAAACCTTAGGATTCCACATCATTTCTATTTGTTGATTTCAGTGTTTTTGAGGAGCAGGTGATGAAGTCCGTCCACTAGTGTTCATTCAATCCTCACTAACAGCATCACATCTGTCTGCTCCTGCCTTTTGTGAGAGGTTAAATCCACTGCTCTCTAATGATGCTTTCACGTCGTCCAGCTCTTCATCTCTGTTGCCGTCTCTGCCGTCATCTTTCGCTCCTCTAACAAAGGGAACAGGCAATATGCATCAGACATCAAAGCACATCAAAGCTCACATACTGTTTACCTCCCTTGCTTTTTCCCCTTCATCATCTCGGCCTCCTTCTGCACATTAGCCGCCCGTAGACACTGTTTGATCTGGGATCAACAAACAGCTTGTGTTTCTACGCTCGATCACGTTGCTCGTGTTGGATCAGCCCACGAGTCTTTATCAGAAGCACAGGTTCCCATTGGTGCTGCTCTCATGTGGATGAGCCTTTATCACCTGTTTTAATCATATGTGATCAACAAGGACATGTTTATCATTGGAAGAACTGACAGAAAACTTAGCATCTTACATGTTTTGTAGTTTAGATTTTTAACAGCTGATCATTGTGCATCTCACTATTTTTTACACCAAGTGAATTTTAATTGCAACTCTATCAGAAGATCACATTTAACATATGCTGTAACCAGTGACGTGCCGTGACCACTCGGGTTGGGTAGGCACGTTGCAAATCGAGACCACCAATGACAATTTCCTTTGTTTCTGCTGACAAGTGTTAATTCAATCCTCCACTGTTTTTACAAATGTGATCTTTGAAATGTCCTTATTAGTAGATCTGTGTCTAACAAAACACATTATTTTACACCATGTTCATTTTATTAACTTACCCTGTGCGCCGCCATGTTGGAATGACATCATTGGTGACGTACTGTAAATTGTCCCTTTTAGTCCATTGAGTTCTAGGTGAAGCATTCAGGATCATTTAGCATATTTTTAGATCATTTAGCAGCTTTTTGATCATTTAGCAGATTTTTAGATCATTTAGCATATTTTTAGATCATTTAGCAGCTTTTTGATCATTTAGCAGATTTTTAGATCATTTAGCATATTTTTAGATCATTTAGCAGCATTTTCAGATAATTTAGTAAATTTTTAGATCATTGAGCAGATTTTTCAGTCAAAATAACAACTTGTGCTGCTTTGGTTTGATCTAAAAATCAGTAAAAGTTAAAAAAAAAAAAGTAAATGTAAATCTCTTATGTTTAGAGAGCCGAAAATATCTGTGACCAGTTTCTCATTAATAATGAAAACAATGAATAATAATGAGTTGAGTGAAAGAAAGCCTTTATACCTCTTAAGTACAATTTTAAAGATAAAGATAACCTTTATTAGTCCCATAAAGGAGACATTTTCAGCAGCAGATAAATAAAAAGATGTATACTGTATATATGGACCTATTTTTATGTTGTTTAATCAATGCACAAGTATAAAAATGTGGCACAATCTGGTGAAGAGACGTCCCTCTGTCATTCTAGTCTAAACTTGTTCTCTCCAATACCTCCTGTAAACACAGCTTTAAATTACTGCAGTTTAACCAAATACAAATATATCAATCATAGCATATTTTCACTGGAGATGACCATGGCTCAGTGGTAGAGTGAGTTGTCCAGGAACCTAAGGGTTGGGGGTTGAAATGCCGCTCTAACTGGCAAGGCACTTTACCCACATTGCCGTGTATGAGTGAGTATTGGTGGTGGTCAGAGGGGACAGCCACGCCTCTGTCAGTCTGCCCTAGGGCAGCTGTGGCTACATTGTAGCTTACCAGTATGACTGTGTGAGTGACTGGTGTGAATGAATAATGGTTTCTGTAACACGCTTTGAGTCTCCTCAGAGAAAGTGCTTTATAAACCCAAGCCATTATTAATAACAAGATAATATGATAAGGATAAAGCGTGTGTAGAATACTTCTAATGCTTTTTCATTAAATTGTTAACGTCTCTGTTTGATCTTCCTTGTCTTTTGTATTCTCCTGACCACGTGAATCTATACTTGAAGTGAGTCCCGTTGTGGCCGTGTCGTATCTACAGTGAGCAGCGCAGACATGATTTATGACTTTATGAGTGTCACAGCATTTGTTTGTCGAACAATTACATATCAAGGTGAATTCTCTCCTCTGAGCGATTCATTTCCTTATGGACATTTTACCGAGACACATTGTCATCTCTAATGACCTTCTGCTTGAAAGAAAAGTCAAATTAACAGCTTGTTATACAGTAATCACATTAATCCAGAGGTGTCAAACTCACTTTAGTGAGGGCCAAATAAAAGAACCTCTAGTGGAGCGCAGATTTTAAAGATTTTCACTTCCACATGTACATGATATGTAAAATATATAAAGCAATGACGATATCCAATAATTAAGTGACAGCTATCAGCCGCTGCAGGAATTTCACTTTAAATTTCCTTGATTTTTTTGACCATTTTTGTGTAATTTAGAGTTTTTTGTTTTTTTTTTTGTTTTTTTGGAGAAATTGCAGGAATTTTTAAATTTCACATTTTTTTCTTTTGTTCTTTTATCAATTTGTGATTAAAAAAAAAAAAAAAAAAAAAAGACTGCCTTCATGTGTTGTCTGCTTGGGAAAACTCTAAGTCCTACAAATATTGTGGAGTTTCAATAAATGTGTGATTTTGGAGAAGTTGTCATAACGACAACTGAATAATTTTGTTATTTACACAATAATTATTCATCTTTACCTAATCCTGTGGGCCACAGTGGATGCTCTAAAGCACTGTTGCTCAAATGGAGGTACGTGCACCCCTGGGGTGAGCGATGGCACTAGAGGGGGAGAGAGAGAGAGAGTGAAAAATTAACAAATGAAAGCATGAAAAATATTTATTTTTAGTTAAAAATGATAATCATATTAAATATTACCAGACGCTCAGAAAAGACAACAAAAACACACAAAATAAGAAAAAACATATGCTTAATAATAAAAAGAACAAGCAACAAAAAATACACAGAATTACACACACACACACACACACACACACACACACACACACACACACACACACACACACACACACACACACACACACACACTAGGAGAGAAAAATACTATAACCAGCAACACACAAAACAACAACAGACACACAAAGAAAACTGAGAAACATAGAAAATGACATAAGAATCAACACCAAATGACCCTAAAAACACAAAAACTAAAACTAAAACCTACAAAATGAAAAAAAAAAAAAAATGAATGAAATTAAAAAGAACAGACAAACAAAATACACGAAAATAATGCCAGAAACACACACACACACACTAAGGGAGAAAAATACTATTACCAGTAACACACAAAAGTTCAATAAAGACACAGTAAATGACATAAAAATACAGAAAATCACTACAAAATACACAAAAATAACAGAAAAACATAGAAAATGACATGAGAAACTACCACACAACACCAACAACACACACACTGAGAGAGAATAATTTAAATAATACCAACAACACACAAAAATGACAACAAAAACACACAAAACAAGAGACAAATTTGCTGAATAATAAAAAGAACAGACAAAACAACAAAAACCCACAAAATGATGATAGAAATGATCTTGATTAGAACACAAACTTAAAATACAACAGTCATGATAAAAACTATAGAAATAAATCTATTCATGAAGCACGAAATAAAGTTTCATTCACTTATTTACAAAATGAGATTCTTTCAAATGTGTGTTTTCACTCATTCATTCCATTATTATGTTCTATAGCTGTTTTTTCATAGAATTCAGTGTCAAATAATGTAATCAGATATAAGGTGGTACTTGAGAATCACTGCTCTTTTATAATTATCAGGGACTCTCAGGGTTCTGTGGTTTGAAAAGGTTCCATCTGACAAGTTCAACCTCTCTGTGTTCTTTCCTTGGCCCTGCTGTGAAATATGAGTTCCTGTTAGACGCAGGTTGAGAGTGCGGTTCACAGTGAAGCTGATACGGGGACGAATGGAACACAGATTCTGACCTTTACGCTTGTGAAAATAAGCAGTGTTTGAAATGCGCTTCCCTCTCTGTGCTTGTGTTTATCTTGGCGTTTGAACCTCAGCACTAAACGTGCAGCAGAGCCAGGGTTGCCCGCCAGCAGACGTGAAAAACACAAATTAGTTTTCCACAAACCCTCAGCATGAGTTAACTACCAAGCATTAGCAGGAGCAGGAGTCACGCTGGGTTCCCTTTGGAACAAAACGCCTGCAGACGGGAGGAAAAAATCAGGTGTAATGTTGGATGTGACAGGACGAAGTAAAGGGACCAGAGAAGTATAGTTAGAAGTAGTGTTGTAGAACCTGAGACTAGTCTTTAGTCTCTAGACTATGAGCTGAGATTTGTTCCACTACTGTAGAAACTGATTTGAAAGTAACAACTGAACTAGTAACTTTGGTTAGCATTGAGGTGCTAGCTGCTACATGTTAGCATTGAGGTGCTAGGTGCTACATGTTTACCATTGAGGTTCTAGATGCCACATGTTTAGCATTGAGGTTCTAGCTGTTACATGTTAGCATTGAGATGCTTTCTGTTACATGTTTAGCATTGAGGTGCTAGCTGCTACATGTTTAGCATTGAGGTTCTAGCTGTTACATGTTTAGCATTGAGGTTCTAGCTGTTACATGTTTAGTATTGAGGTGCTTACTGCCACATATTTAGCATTGAGGTTCTAGCTGCTACATGTTAGCATTGAGATGCTTTCTGTTACATGTTTAGCATTGAGGTGCTAGCTGCTACATGTTTAGCATTGAGGTTCTAGCTGTTACATGTTTAGCATTGAGGTTCTAGCTGTTACATGTTTAGCATTGAGGTGCTTACTGCCAAATATTTAGCATTGAGGTTCTAGCTGCTACATATTTAGCATTGAGGTGCTTGCTGCTACATGTTTAGCATTGAGGCTCTAGCTGTTACATGTTTAGCATTGAGGTGCTTACTGCCACATATTTAGCATTGATGTTCTAGCTGCTCAATGTTAGCATTGAGATGCTTGCTGCTACATGTTTAGCATTGAGGTTCTAGCTGCTACATATTAGCATTGAGATGCTTGCTGCTACATGTTTAGCATTGAGGTGCTAGCTGCTACATATTAACTTTGAAGTACTTGCTGCTACATGTTTGGCATTGAGGTGCTAGCTGTTACATGTTATCATTGTGATGCTTGCTGCTACATGTTTAGCATTGAAGTTCCAGCTGCTAGGTGTTTAGCATTGAGGTGCCAGCTGCTACATGTTTACTTTGAGGTACTTGCTGTTACATGTTAGCATTGAGGTGATTACTGCCGCATAATTAGCATTGAGGTTCTAGCTGTTGCATGTTTAGCATTGAGGTTCTAGCTGCTACATGTTTAGCATTGAGGTGCTAGCTGCTACATGTTTAGCATTGAGGTGATAGCTGCTACATGTTTGGCATTGAGGTGCTAGCTGCTACATATTTAGCATTGAGGTGCTAGCTGCTACATCTTTAGCATTGAGGTTCTAGCTGTTGCATGTTTAGCATTGAGGTTCTAGCTGCTACATGTTTAGCATTGAGGTGCTAGCTGCTACATGTTTAGCATTGAGGTGCTAGCTGCTACATGTTTAGCATCGGGGTGCATGCTGCTACATGTTTAGCATCGGGGTGCATGCTGCTACATGTTTAGCATTGAGGTGCTAGCTGCTACATCTTTAGCAATGAGGTTCTAGCTGTTGCATGTTTAGCATTGAGGTTCTAGCTGCTACATGTTTAGCATTGAGGTGCTAGCTGCTACATGTTTAGCATTGAGGTGATAGCTGCTACATGTTTGGCATTGAGGTGCTAGCTGCTACATGTTTAGCATTGAGGTGCTAGCTGCTACATCTTTAGCATTGAGGTTCTAGCTGCTACATATTTAGCATTGAGGTGCTATCTGAGGCTAGCAGAGCTCAGCTTATCCACAAACTCTTTCTTGCACATTTTTCACACAACTAGGCTTTAGTTTTCTATTCAGTGTTTTTATTTAAACAAAAATGAACGCTCACAAAACACAGCAACGACTTCTCAGGTTCTGCCGTCTCTTGTATTGTAGTCTTTGCATCAGTATTATACGTATACCGGGAAGTTGTGCAATGAGAAAGGTTCTGAACTGTTTGGAGTAAAAAAAAAAAGTGATTAACTGCATGATATTTTTTGTAATTAAATTATTGTTATTAAAGCGGTACAGTCCCAGTATTAGTGATAAGTAATTCTTTCAATTTTAGGAGGACAACTGTTGTCATAACCTAGCTAGCTAATATAGATAGCTTGCTAGTTTTGAACTGTGTTTTGTTCTCATAGCATTTAAAGTCATGATCTTGCCAAATAATAATAATAATAACACAGTTGTTTCCTCTGTATGAAAGCAACCTTAAAGGTTAGTTTTTTTTAAGTGAATCTTTAAACCTACTGTATCTAATCTGCATGTGTGAATATGTTGTATTTAGGTGCATTCCGTTGACTAATCCAACCCATGTGTCTTTCTAGTGTTTTGATAACTGCTTAAATCCAATGGGTGCAGCATGGAAAACAAGAAATCACATCTGTTCCTTGACTGGGACTTGTTGCCAAGATACAGTACTTCATTTCTAAGTTCAAAGTCAAACATCTTTAGCGTCTGACATCAGTTATAAAATACACTCCGTGTGAGGGGATCATGGGATAAAACTATGCTTTTCATGCTTTTTATTCAACCACAGGAGAAGCTCATCATTTGGTCCAAAAAACCTTTAAAAAAAAAACAAAAACCCTGAACAGAACCAAATCATGGCTGTTATTGTTTATCACAGCATGAGGTGACGTCTTGGTCGTGCCGTGACAGACTAACAGTAATTAGAGTTGCATGTTGGGAAAAATCCCAGTCAGTAAATCTGCTTGAGTCAACAAATGTGTAACTGGAACTGATTGAAACCCAAATCAGAGAAGGACACATTCAGAGCCGTCTTGGCGGATGACAATGTACAAATTGTCATCTGTTTTTTTTTTCTTAATGGTGATGTCAAAGGAAGAACTCAACTCTGAGAACCTTAAAGAGTGGAGCAGCCTTCATGAGTGACGGCTCCCCCTCCTACCATATGTCTAGCGCTTAAATCTGCTCCAAACGGAAAGACCACAACGTGGAAAAAAGGGACTTAATTGTGGTTACACACGAAACATGTTGCTTTTGTCTGAAATTCAACTAATTGTCTTAAATGTTATAGTTTACAACTAAAATAAAATGCAGGTCTATGAATATGAGTGAATTAGCTCAGATCAAACAAATCTAATTGGAAAACTAAAGTTAGGCTGTGTTGGAAATGTCTCGCTAACGTACTATACTCACTGAGTATATACTATACTATCTACTATATAGCCTACTATTAGTATGATTAGAATGATGAGCGTTCCCCCTAAAGTACATTTCCAAGTTTCCCAACATGCATTTGGAACGTGTCAAACTCATTTTATTATGAA
The DNA here is from genome assembly GCF_900634775.1 of Gouania willdenowi. NCBI lineage: Eukaryota > Metazoa > Chordata > Actinopteri > Blenniiformes > Gobiesocidae > Gouania > Gouania willdenowi. The sequence continues at coordinate 40,741,853 of NC_041056.1, read as the reverse complement.
CCAGTTTGATCTCAATTGGGCCACAGGTTTTAGGTGGGGGGACAAAAAACTGTTTTAACATCAATAATGCTTTAGTTTTTAATATAACTAGATCTTCACTTCCAAAATTTTTGATTTTGTAACCACATTTTTGAGGAATTTTGTGGAATTGTTGCAAGCCCCTGTAACTTTTGTAGAGTTTTCATTAAATTGGTGAATCAAGGATATCTACACCTGTATTATTTGGCCGAATTGGATGCTCCAAAGGGCTGGATTTGGCTCCCGGACCTTGAGTTTGACACACGTGACCTACAGGGATAAAAACGTTGTTCACACTGAGGCTAAATATCTCCACCTTTACTTTGAAAGTTCTGAAAACATTTGAAGTGAGAAAGTGACCAAGTAGAATATCAACATGTGCTCATTTCATCCATAAAACTCACGTAAACACATTTCATTCACACATTCAGAGACCCTCCATTGTGCTACTGACTAAACTTCCTGTTAACTTCAAAATAAGAGCCCTATTTACAAAATGTTAAAAAAATAAAAAATAAAAAAAAAACACACACAAATGGAAGACGAGAAGAAATGCCTTTATTTTGAAAAGAGGATCTTTGATTTTTAGTTTGAAGCAGGTCTGAGGACCATTTTACATTCTGCTCGCAAAGCATTGTGGGATGGTTTAGTATGACTAGTGAGTATACTGCAAATTTAATGTTCCCATATGGTATACATCCAGGTATTTCTCACCTACTCAATGTTTCTATACTATCTAATCATATTCGGCCACAGGAGAAAGTATAAAAAAGACGGAAAAAACATGAATTATTGTAGAAATGACCAAATAATTCAGTTGTAGATATCTACGCCTTTAAATACACAGGAGGGTCGCAATTTTCCCAGGCTTTTATCACATAACTGCACTTATTTTAAATCTCCAGTTTTTCAAAGCACTCAATTTTTCTGAAATTATTTCTAATAATTTCCCAAAATTAAATAAAAATTTGTCACAATATCAATGTCATTTAAAAGGGAAAATCCTGCAGGTTTGTCAGTACATTTCATACTTTATGTATCATTTATACGTCGAAGTGCAAACTTGGGTAAATTATTGTTGAAATGACTTGTTTTCCATCCTAAAATCCATGGCCCACTTAAGATCAAACTACTTTATATTTGACCCCTGAACTAAAATGAGTGACACCCCTGCACTACACACTAACGTTGACGTCTATGAATAGTATATACAGTATGTTAGTAAGGCCTGAGTGTTCCTCACTTACATGTTTTTTTTTTTTTTTTTTACTTAAACTTTATTGAACATTTTACAAACTATGCATCATTGTTTGTAAAAGTCACGAGCAGGAAATTAAAATTTTTGTTAAAGCTTGAATGCAAATAAACTTCAATACTTCATAAAATCACAATTAGACCCTGCATACACATCTATGTAAATGTGTGTGTGTGTGTGTGTGTGTGTGTGTGTGTGTGTGTAAACGTGTGTATGTAAATGTGTGTAAATGTGTATGTATGTGTGTGTGTGTGTCTGTCTGTGTGTGTACACGTGTGTCTGTGTATGTAAATGTGTGTATGTGTGTGTGTGTGTGTGTGTGTGTGTGTGTGTGTGTATGTGTGTGTGTGTGTGTGTGTGTGTGTGTGTGTGTGTGTGTGGTATATTTCAGCTGTCTAATGGTGCGTGCTCTCCTTTGATAAAATCTTACAGTTTTAGAACGTTAACGTACAGGATTATAATCACTCTCTATAGAAGGTTTTTTATCTACCTCGTCTGGCTCTCAGCTCTTTAAAAGGTAATAATTGATAAAATGAGGAGGATTAAATGTGCTATTGATGGAGAATAATTGGCCTGATAATGAGCAGATTGTCTGTTAACTGCTCAACAGATAATATAAATCAGCTTATTACAGTCAATACTTTATTACCTTTAGTCAATCACAACGTGTTCACTTGTGTTTATAAAGTTTAAGACTGAAGTTTAACCTAATGTTTGAAGGTCTAACATGTAGCCCTTGGTTTAATAAACATATAAATTGAGAAAAAATATACAAAATAAAAGCATCATAACAGAAAAACATACAAAACAATAACAAAGCTACAACAAAATGACTGCAGAAACATAAAAAAATACAGAAAAATAGACAAAAGATAACAAAAATACACCAAATGAGTACAAAATATCAGAAAAAAACACACAACTACACAAAATGACTCCAAAACACTTAGGAAATAACAGAAAAAACTGATAAAATGAGTCAAATAAACAAGTGTAAACTGTAAAAAATACCAAAATGACTAAGAAAACACAAAACAACGACAAAAATATACAAAACAATAAAGATGATACACTAAAATTATTGCAGAAACATACAAACCTATAAAAAAAATAGTCAAAAATATTAAAATACAAAATGAGTACAAAATATCAGAAAAATACACACAATAAAACAAAATGACTCCAGAAAACGTACAAAATTACCGAAAAATACAAAAATTATTGTCAAACAAAGAAAAAATTAAATATACTAAAATGAAAGAAAATATACAAAAAATTTAAGAAAAATGTACAACATAACACACAAAAATACAGAAATACTGTGTTAATGCTCTGATTGGTAGTTATTCTAATGCTGACATGAATGTTGATCATGTGACCCTCAGATCAGATCAAATCACATGGTTGTGGCCTAATGTCTGGTCTATGCTCTACCAGATTGGTTCTCATTATAACTCACAACCTTTTCCTAAATGTCCTAAATCTAAGATCGTAAATGTATACATAAACAAATATTATCACATCAAAATATAAAATGATTAACTATCTTAAACAGTTTCTAAGAAAGGCTGTACCCTTTGAAGATACCTTGAACAGAATAAAAAAAAAGTTCTGATGAACTACGGCTGAGCCCGCGGACCACGCCTTAAGAGCACGTACCACGTTCCTGAGAATTCAGTGAAATGACTCGGTTCCACCGAGTAAAACAAATGAAATTGTGTGACGTAATCTCGTAATCTATGTTGAATTGTCTTTGAAACAATATATCACACGACTATGTTCCGCTAAATTTAGAAATTAACAAAAAAGGGGCTGGGCCCTCAGTCCCCGTCCCCCCCTTCCTTACTTTAAAAACAACTCCTAGAGGATGTTGACATCTGCTCATAGAATATCAATGTGAAATTACAGCCAGATTCAATAAGTATTAAGGGAGAAGTATTCATTAAAAAAAATGGGTCCCCCTGGCGCCCCCTGTGGTACTTACAGAGTAATGGGCCCCATTCATATAATGGTATGTGTTAATGATTCAGGACCACCAACTAACGCAATATTTGACTCACAGCTAAATGAGAAAACAACGAAAATTGTTCCCATAAATTTGGAAATGACCGTAAATGGGGAGTGGCTTTGAGCATCTGATCATATTCATTCATAGTGTTCATACCAAACTGCATTCTGATTTAACAGGAACTAACGGTGGAGTAATCATTTGAAAAGTGGGGCCCCCTGGCGCCCCCAGTGACACGTACGGGGTATTGGGCCCCATTTATATATTGGTATGCGCCAATGATTCAATATGATATTTCTTATTTACACATTTCTGGATTCTGAGTTGTTTTTGTTCTTTGTTGGAATTTTTCAAATTGCACTTTTGTCGTGTATTTAGCCCTTTTTGGGTGTTTAGTAGTGTCGCCTCCTCCAGCTGATCTCTGCTAATGACACTTCCATCCTCAGCCGTGACGCTCTGAGCTTTTATAGATTGTTGGATTTTCTTGTCTGAGTTTGTTTCCTGACAGACGTCAGACTCTGTGGTCTCTGCTGTCATTAACCTAGATCGCTCTAAATTACCTCCAACTCCCAAAGAGAGGAAAAGCAGAAGAGTGGGGGAGGAAATTAAAGAAAGAAAAAAGATACATAAGAATGTGAGGAAATGAATAAAGTTAGAGCTGACAGAAGGCGAACAGGAAAGATGGAGGGAAACTGACTCATACAAACGTTGGGAAGTTTGTCAAATGTTATCAACATTAAGTTGTTCCAATGTTTTTTTCACTAACAAAGAGTTGAAAAAAAGTGTTGAGACAACCGTAAATTCTACCCTTTTCTGTGGCGTAGAAGAAGAAACTCTGCACCGACTTCCTTCCTGCAGAGCGGACTGTTGCTATGGTTACTGTGCAGCTAAATCATAACGCATCGCCATGGAAACGCAGTGTACATATGGAAAGTGATATCTGAACATTAAAGGGTGAGTACACCTCTGCCTTCTACTGAGCTGCCACTAGGAGGGAAATTAAAAAAAAGCCTTGATTATGGGCGTGTCTTAAGTAAGACACGCCCAGCTACTTTCAGTGACCGCCCCCTCCCCTCTGTCCCAGCACACACAAAATCAAAACCCATCACAACTGCTAGCTAACGAGCTAAACATGAGCGAGTCCGACAGTGCAGACACTTTTGCCACAGAGAGGTCGTTTGAGGGGGCGGACTTTTCACCTCCAGAGTCTCCTCCCACCAGTCACAACCACGGAGATGCAGGAGAGGATGGGAGATGTTTCTGAGTAGTAGATAATGGCCCCACCAGCAATATCTGTTTGTTGTGGTTACGAACATAACCGTACGTGCTACAGTTTGCAAGGAGGCGGGTTTTAGGTTTTATAGGAGAGGCGGGGCCAACAGTTAAAGTGATGATGTAGGGGTTTCAAGAGCTTACCGTTCAACCAATAGGAAAATTCAGTTGTAATAACCAGCGTTCAACCCTTAGTGGCCAGTATACTGGACAGTTTACAGCTAAATAAGCAATATATATATATATATATACTGTATATACAGTATATATGTATTCAGCAAAAAAAAGTTGGTTATGCGTGTACTTACTCTTTGTGTTTTTGTTTAATAGATGGTTTTTTGTTTGTATATTTGTATTTATTGAACAGGACTAAATTGACTCTTTATTTTATCATAGTGATATATTTCCATTGGGCTATGCTCAGGTCTGAAGTTATTCTGTTATTTAGACACAAGGTTTTAATTTAAGTTATACAAACTTATTTGGTAAATCCTTTTTTGGCTCAATTGCATAGTTTATATCTCATTTCAGTTACATTAAAAATGTATTTACAGTTTAAAAATGTTACTTTTCCAGTCATGTTTTAAATAGATTAATGTTATATTGATTGATGATGTTATTGTAGTTCTTTAATGGCTCCTAATAGACACAATAAAAGACTCACACATCCACACAAAGCAAGAACTAAATACACACACACACTCACACACACACACACTTCACCGCTTCAGTTACCAGGACAGAAAAAGCTCATTGAATGTGAACAAATGGAAGTGAACAAACAGTGATAACATGTTGTTAGAATGAATTATGGTGAAGAAATGAGCGTGAATTGGAAAACAATCAGAGAACGTGAAACAGTGAAACAAAAGGAGGAAGATGAAGAGAAATGATTGGCAGGTGATGAATGACGCCTTAGGGCTGGTGGGCGGAGTCAGGAGAGGGTCAGGTGACGCTGTAGCCGTGAGCTATCCATGATAAGAGCCACTCAGGTACTGGCCACACATTAAGGGTCACACACACACACACACACACACACACACACACACACACACACACACACACACACACACACACACACACACACGCACACACACGCACACACACACACACACACACACACATCATTTAAAAAACTAAAATACACAGAAACACAAACAAATAATTATAGAGAACAAAAAAGAAGCACTACGGCTGTGTTTGACGTGTCACACTAACATACTACTCATACTAAGTTTGTGAGCACATGTTGATATTCTACTTGGTCACTTTCTCACTTCAAATGTTTTCAGAACTTTCAAAATAAAGGTGGAGAATCAACAGAGATATTTAGCCTCAGTGTGAACAAGGTTTTTAATGCTGTAGGTTCCAAATGCATCTTGGGAAACTTGGAAGTATACTTCAGTGGGAACGCTCATCATCCTAATCATACTATAGTATCAGTGATGTGCAGTCAGGGTAGGCAAGGTAGGCAGTGCCTACCCAAGGGTGAATTAATATTTTGATTATTTGTTTTAATTATAATAAATTATAAATTATTTATTTTTCCATTTCCAATAGCCTACAGTACCTATAAGTTTGAAAGTGTCCGCATTTTGTGCGTTTCATAGCCCAAATTATTAAACAGCGCTATTTCCTGGAACAGCTGCACAGTTTTGTTTTTTTTTCACTCCGCTGTAAGGCAGAGGGAGGCCACGCCCCCTCCCAAAGGCACGTTACTCCTCTGCCTCCATTCTCATTGCGTGATTTTACGTGTTTGCGCTTGCGCAGTCAGTTCACCAAGATGACAACCATTTACTTGCAAAAGCAGCGTAGAGAGCTGTTTTTGGACGTAATCGCACTATGCTAAATGCTATACGTAAGTTCACAGTACATTAGTGAATAGATGCCATGTGACCGCTGCTGCTACGTTCTCTAGCTAGTGGGGGGATAACACTACAGTCAGGATGACAGCGCTAGAGACGATAGAGAAACTTGTCTTTGAGCAAAAACAACAGCTTTTAAAAGATGGAGACCAACACCTGAGTTACCAGAGCTTCAGAAAAAGTAAGGTCAGAACATTGTTGGTATTTTCTACAGTGAATGGAACAAAAGGAAGGATTGACTTTGTGGATGCTCCTCACTGAGGCTGTTCTGAGTTGTTGTTGTTGCCATTTTCTCTAAGTTTCCAACACAAACAACAGATGTGCTGTCGTGTCATGAGATATATGTTGTTGGGAGAGTATGGAGGCTATATTAAATAATGTTTATGTTTCTTTAATGGTGTTTATAATGTTGATTTTGTTAAATGATAAATGCTTGTTCATGTGGATCTTGTTGGGTTTTTTCTTTCTCATTACGAATTTTATATTTTGATAAGCGCATTGAGATGACTTTGTTGTAAATTGCTTTATACAAATAAAATTGATTTGAATTGAATTAACACTTGACAGCAGAAACATATGAAATTGTCATTGGTGGTCTCCATTTGCAACGTGCCTACCCAACCCTAGTGGTCGCGGCACGACACTGAATAGTATACAGTAGACAGTATACACTCATTGAGTTTGTAGTGTATAGTAGTGTGACATCACTTGACCGTGTACGTCCAGGTGCTAAACAGAGGAGCAGAAAACAACAAAAAGGGGAAATGTAATTATTCACTGATGAGTTATACAGTAACAGTAGATCCAATGACCAGCTGCGTCTGGATCAGATCTGGATGAAACTCGTTTGTGTGATTGAGGAATTAACCCGACACATTTGATAATGATTGGTCCGTTACTGACTCAGATATGAATTTTTGATAAGAGATGAGGATTTTTTGACTTTTCAAACTGAACCAGAATCAATATATTGATTGATCCAAAGTGTAATGGAATCTTCCATGGTGTAAGGCATAGCTTTAGTATATTTAAGAACTTTTGATGTAATGCCGCTAACAGAAAAATAAACACCTGTGCAGAGTTAATAAAATGACAAAACATACATTATTCATTACAACAATAATGCACAAAATACACAAAAATACACAAAATGAGTCTAAAAGATCAGAAAAATACACAAAATAACTTAAAAAACTTACAAAATTACAGTAAAAATACACAAAATGACTACCAAAGTAAAAAAAAAAAAAACATATATATAGTATATAAAGATAACTGCAATGTACAAAAATAAAGAAAAATATACAACATAACAGAAATACAGACAAAACCCTTTGTTGTTAATGGTCATTGTTCTAAATGCTAATGAATGTTGACCATGTGACCCTCAGATCAGATATAATCACGTTCGTAGCCGTGCTGTGATAAAAGAGAGAACTAAGACTTTTGTGATGAGAATGAACAGGAATCATAAACAGTGTGTGTGTCTGATGACATGATTACAAAAAGGTACTTTTAAAAACTTTTTAGAACTATTGTTAGTCATTGATTGTTGATTATTTCTTCAGTACTTTTTAAAATATTGCATTATATTTGATGGTTTGTACGTTCACAGTCTTAATTTCAGAGGGCGCCCATGGCCCAGTAGGGATGACATACTGTGTGTGTGTGTGTGTGTGTGTGTGTGTGTGTGTGTGTGTGTGTGTGTGTGTGTGTGTGTGTGTGTGTGTGTGTGTGTGTGTGTGTGTGCGTGCGTGCGTGCGTGCGCGTGCGTGCGTGCGTGTGTGTGTGTGTGTGTGTGTGTGTGTGTGTGTGTGTGTGTGTGTGTGTGTGTGTGTGTGTGTTCTGCAGAGTAAAGTGGGTGTGGCACCAGGGGCAGGGTTAGCATTAATTACTGTTGTGTTTCCCCCCTTGGGGAGGCACAAAGGTTACCCCTGTGGAGGGGATAATTATGGAATAATTTAGCGCTGTGGGCCTCCATTGCACAGAAGAAGAGAAGCATGGCGTCCAGCGTAGCGTCAGGGATGAGCAGACACACACGACCACGCCAAGTGACCCCGTGACCTCTGAGGAGAGCAACAGTTCACCTGGAGCCCTGCTGTGTCAACACCTGTCAATCACCTGAGGGGGGACGGAAGAGGGCGGAGCCACAGAGGGGAAGAACAGTGAAAGAAGCCCAGAATTAAGTGGTTTATTGTTGGTTGATTTTGATTATTAAATATTATTATAATTCTTAATATTTGGAGAATAAAGTCGTAATTTTATTAGATTAAAGTAATAATATTTCTAAATTAAATTAGTAATATTTTGAGATTAAATTCATAATATTTTGAGAATAAAGATGAATCTTTTAAAAACTTATAATGGCATAGCGTTCAGAATTCCCTGTTGAAGTGAACGCACCGTAACAGCAATAGCCCTAAAGTCGATCACTTCCTGCCACTTCCTTCTCCAATGAAAAGGTTATTTTCTCCAAATCATTCTGGTTCTTTGGTCGGATCAAACGCAGTCTTTAAACTGATAACAGTGGTGATGATTTTTTTTTTTTTTAAATGCCAGAATCGCTCTGGACCCTGTGTTTTTGTGCTAAAGCACCCCTAACCCAGTGTTCTTAATGCTAAAACTTAGCTAACCCAGTGTTCTTAATGCTAAAACTTAGCTAACCCAGTGTTTTTAATGCTAAAACTTAGCTAACCCAGTGTTTTTAATGCTAAAACTTAGCTAACCCAGTGTTTTTAATGCTAAAACTTAGCTAACCCAGTGTTTTTAATGCTAAAACTTAGCTAACCCAGTGTTCTTAATGCTAAAACTTAGCTAACCCAGTGTTCTTCATGCTAAAGCGCCACTAAACCAGTGTTCTGGGAAGACTCAATACCAACTTTAAGCAGTACAGATAACTTCTTGGGTTTTTCACCCCAAAACCCCTGCATGTTGCTGGCCATTGGCTGGCTGATGCCTTGGTTTACTATCATGTAAACCAGCAGAGTGTCGATACAGCAACACAAAGAAACAATGGAATATCACACTTTTTATGTGATACTCATTAGTCAGGACTGGGACCTAATGTCCCTAAAAATCCCTTACCAGTGTTCTTCGTGCTATAGCACAGCTAACCCAGTGTTCTTCGTGCTATAGCACAGCTAACCCAGTGTTCTTCGTGCTACAGCACAGCTAACCCAGTGTTCTTCATGCTATAGCACAGCTAACCCAGTGTTCTTCTTGCTAAAGCACAGCTAACCCAGTGTTCTTCGTGCTATAGCACAGCTAACCCAGTGTTCTTCGTGCTATAGCACAGCTAACCCAGTGTTCTTCATGCTATAGCACAGCTAACCCAGTGTTCTTCGTGCTACAGCACAGCTAACCCAGTGTTCTTCATGCTATAGCACAGCTAACCCAGTGTTCTTCTTGCTAAAGCACAGCTAACCCAGTGTTCTTTATGCTAAAGCACAGCTAACCCAGTGTTCTTCGTGCTATAGCACAGCTAACCAGTGTTCTTCGTGCTATAGCACAGCTAACCCAGTGTTCTTCGTGCTATAGCACAGCTAACCAGTGTTCTTCGTGCTATAGCACAGCTAACCCAGTGTTCTTCGTGCTATAGCACAGCTAACCCAGTGTTCTTCGTGCTATAGCATAGCTAACCCAGTGTTCTTCATGCTATAGCACAGCTAACCCAGTGTTCTTCGTGCTATAGCACAGCTAACCCAGTGTTCTTCGTGCTAAAGCACAGCTAACCCAGTGTTCTTCGTGCTATAGCACAGCTAACCCAGTGTTCTTCGTGCTAAAGCACAGCTAACCCAGTGTTCTTCGTGCTAAAGCACAGCTAACCCAGTGTTCTTCATGCTATAGCACAGCTAACCCAGTGTTCTTCATGCTAAAGCACAGCTAACCCAGTGTTCTTTATGCTAAATTCAACACTGTTATTGATGAATTTAGCTCATGCACACTGGCTCCATTTGGTGCCTTTAATATGAAGTCCGATCCCTTCTTTCCCAACAGCATGTCATGATATTTCAGCCGTGAGGATCAAGTCTTTTATTAAGTCGTATTACTCACGCTGGTGGATGAGCCGGGACAACTTGGCTGTAAGATCTTTGAGTTAAGCAGAACTGTCTGTTGCATTTTTCTTGTTTGACAGAAGGTTTGATCAAAGAATATTTCTGAAAGTTTAAATATTCCTGTCTCAGTGCCTGGAGACATCTGGAGCAGAAGGCACAGGAAAATGTATGTGTTGAATGTGTTTCTACAGAGAGCAAAGTCATTTATTCAGGCCTGAGTTCACTTAATACAGAACCACTTTGAAGCCAATTCTTATTCAAGATATAGAATTGAGAAAAAAGGTTTTTGAACACACAAATACTTGCACAATATGTTAACAAACCTAATATCATTAAAAATGTCAGAGTAAAAGTGATCCCACAACAATAAATACAATATCTAAGTGTGGTAGATGAATGTTAACGCTGTAGAACCGATGTTCTGTGCAGCCTTGAGCACATGGGAGCAGGAGTTGTGAATTGCCAAGCACTCAGGATGCTGACGTAAGGTTTATTTAGTGTGACGATGATGGATAAACTCTCTGAAACACAATGCTTCACTCAGTATTTCACACACATCACTGATCCTCAGACTACGGCAGCGTATTAGGGCCACATTCAAATAAAAAAGAAATTTAAGGACTACGAGATTAAAGTTGTAATATTTTTAGATCAAAGTTGTATTATTTTCAGATTAAAGTCATAATATTTTTAAAATAGTCAAATTTATGAGAATAAAGCTGTATCTTTAAAAACTTGTAATGGTATAGTGCTCAGAATTCCCTGTTGAAGTGAACACCGAGATTATATTTCTCTTTAGTTTTCACTCATGATGAAATACTGAGCCTTTTGAGCCATCATCACCGGTTTTTGCGTCCGAGGTAAGATGAGGGGTCTGGACCAATCCTCCAAAGGGCCCCGCCCCCCCGCCCTCCCTTGCACGGTTTAGCCTGCAGCACCACTTTTACTGAGAGAAATATAAAAAGGAAGAATAAGAATAATAAAAATCAGAACAATTACAATCGGGTTCCCAGCACCGCTGGCCCAACGGGCTGGGCCCCCTAATAATACACAAAAATATACCAAAAAATACAACATTCCAAAAAAACACAGAAAATACTCTTAAAAAACACACAACTACTACAAAAATTAACAAAACGACAACAGTAATAAACAAAAAAGACTCCAAATAACACAAAACGACAACAAAAATAGAAAAAAATACTCAAAAAAACTACAAAATTAGAGAAAATGACAGCAAACGTATACACAAAAAGACAAGGAAAAGACAAAAGATTACTCAGAAAACCCACAGTACTATACAAACAAACAAAACGACAACAGACAAACACATTCTGACTCCAAAAGACAGACGTTTTACAGGAAAAATATGCATAACAACTCTAAATCTCTTTGTTTTTTCCTGTATTCATGCTCAGATCAGTCATTATTCTAAATGCTGATATGAATGTACATAATTTGGCCCTTTGATCAAACAAACATTTTTGCTTCAATGATTTAGGCTTTAGTTAAATAATGTGATTTAAATTACCATCTGCATTGTGCTGTTCAATATAATAATCATGTCTGAATATTCCTGAAAAGCAGATTAATGAAGAATTAGATGATTATGCAAACCTTGAAATACATAAAAAACTGAAATAAGATTGACTTGACTGTAGTTTACAGGATTTAAACCAGTCAACAATAGCCAGGTTTATCATCAACCAACTGAAGGGAGAGATTTGTGTTTATCCTCTTCTATCAAAGAAAGAAAAGCAGTAATACTTGTTCTAACTGTAGTGTAATGTAATGTGTACTTTATATGGAACTCTGAGGTCAACTGAGCAGAAGAAAGTTTAATGTTGTAGAAAAGAGAGATATAGAAAATCTTAGCAGTGAAACCAACCAACTAAACGTGTCCATCTCAGAGATCGCAACCTATGATGAGACATGTGAGGGACGCAAGGCGGGAGTCGCTGTGGTTGCCATGGCAACACCTGCCCAAATCCACCAAGTGAGACCTTTTTAAATGGAAATATATCTTTGTTTCCACTTGTTTGCACAGTTTCACATCCATATGGGGGTCTCCCGTCAGTCTATGGTCACTCTGCTCCTCCCTTTTCTCAGTACGTTTCACGGCCTGTTGCATCGCCCACATCATCCACGGCCTGTTGCATCTCCCATGACCTATTGCAACGCCCACATCACCCACGGCCTGTTGCATCGCCCCCATCATCCACGGCCTATTGCAATGCCCCCATCGCCCACGGCCTATTGCATCACCCCCATCGCCCACGGCCTGTTGCATCGCCCCCATCATCCACGCCTGTTGCATCGCCCACAACCTATTGCATCGCCCCCATCGCCCACGGCCTATTGCATCGCCCCCATCGCCCACGGCCTGTTGCATCGCCCCCATCACCCACGGTCTGTTGCATCGCCCACGGCCTATTGCATCGCCCCCATCATCCACGCCTGTTGCATCGCCCACAACCTATTGCATCGCCCCCATCGCCCACGGCCTATTGCATCGCCCCCGTCGCCCACGGCCTATTGCATCGCCCCCATCACCCACGGCCTGTTGCATCGCCCCCATCATCCACGCCTGTTGCATCGCCCCCATCATCCACGCCTGTTGCATCGCCCACAACCTATTGCAGAGCCCACATCACCCACGGTCTGTTGCATCGCCCATCGCCCACGGCCTATTGCATCGCCCCCATCGCCCACGGTCTGTTGCATCGCCCCCATCACCCACGGCCTGTTGCATCGCCCCCATCATCCACGCCTGTTGCATCGCCCACAACCTATTGCAGAGCCCACATCACCCACGGTCTGTTGCATCGCCCATCGCCCCCCATCGCTCATGGCATTTTTTGTCCAGACCAGCGTCAATTATCAGTGACATCATGTCGACGCCGTTATTAAGTCAGTGATGCTTACCTATTTCCTTTGGCCATTTTGAAAATTTCTTTGTCTAATTTTTCTACTTTTTTCAGACTTTAGCTACTGTTTGCCAATAAATATGCCTTTTTTTTTCCTATTTTTTGTCCATTTTTGCGAGTTCTTTTTGACACGCATATTCAATTTTTGTCCTATTTTTAATTTTTTTTGGCCACTTTTCATCCTAATAAGTGAACATTTGCCCAATAAATGCCACTTGTTTTCTTTTTACCCAACATTTTGCCAGTTTTTGATCCACATTTTTGCCTTTTTTCACTATTGTTTACCTCATTTTGTCCTTTTTCACTATTGTTTTCCACATTTTGCCCATTTAAACTACCCTTTTCCATTATATACCACTTGGTTGCTTTTCATTTGCCCTTTTTGGCCACTCTTAACTGTTTTTTGCCCATTGTTGTCACTTTTCACTCTTTTCTTGACACGTTTTTGCCTCTTTTGAACAATTTTTGGCCACCAATTACCATGTCTGCTTCCACTCGCACGTCAAACAAAAAACGTAGCGTACTGGAACGACCCACTTCAGTCGACGGTCCATTGGGACAATCCTCGGTACACTAGATGGTCAATTCACCCCTGCCACGGCCTGTTACATTACCCACGACGGCTCAACCCAGAGGTTTTTCAGCAGATTTTCAAAATCAGAGCGACGCTCATGGTGGTTACTGATGTGTGTGTGATTCAGATCATGGTGGTTACTGGTGTGTGTGTGTGTGTGTGTGTGATTCAGATCATGGTGGTTACTGGTGTGTGTGTGTGTGTGTGTGATTCAGATCATGGTGGTTACTGGTGTGTGTGAGTGTGTGTGTGTGTGTGTGTGTGTGTGTGTGTGTGTGTGTGTGTGTGTGTGTGTGTGTGTGTGTGTGTGTGTGTGTGTGTGTGTGATTCAGATCATTGTGGTTACTGATGTGTGTGTGTGTGTGTGTGTGTGTGTGTGTGTGTGTGTGTGTGTGATTCAGCTCAGCAGTGATTTCATTCAAATCATCACGTTCTCGGTGGAAACGGAGACAGGCTAACTCAGGTTTTAATATGGATTTGCCAAATAATACTGAGATAGACAGGATGTGGGGAGGGAATGTTGGAGCTCTGGATGGAGAAATACAGTTGTAGCTGCAGGATTTGGCAAATGGATGTGACATGAGCTAAGTGGAAAATTAAGGTTTAAGTTTTTCCCTCTCAATTTCTTGCTTTAACGCTCGTGTATCATAGGGATGCTGGGGTGGATGTTTTAAAAAATAGAGAGGAAAACTGCAAAGGACAGCCTAAAGTCATGCAGAGAGAGAGAGAGTAAACGTGTCCCATTTATCCTGTTTTTACACTTCCAGAACAGAAGAGAGGTCGGAAAACAGGGAGAAATGGAAGAAAAACAAAAGCAACAGCCAAATTCATATTATTACTTACTATTAGTGGTGGGAATATTATTTTAAAAAATCATCTAATTAAATACAAACTTTGTAATTAATTTTTCTGAATTAATCGTCTTCCAACAATTGACACGAGAAGCAACATTTTTTCCAATTTAAATGTATTTTGGTTCATTTATGAATCAATGAAAACAATAAATGAGCTGAAACAACTAAATAGTGTTTATTATTTCCATCACTGAGTGTTAACTTACTGTGTAATATGAATAAAGAATATTATGATTGCATTGTTCACAAAGCACTAAATTAAATTTAACTAAGATATATTCATGCTTTTCTGGATTATTAATACATTACAGAGAAGTATAAACTAAATATATAGAATATCTGTGGATATCCTGAAATAAACAGAGAAGATGATGAATTTTGTTTGAAATAGTCTTTCTATAAAGCAGTTGCTCAGTTGGGTCAGACGATGCTATCTGTAGCAGCGCTTCTAGCCCCGCCCACATCCTCTACCACAGAGTGGTCGACCGTCACTACAATCATTTATCACTGACTTTGTTCATTTGTCACTCATGGGTTTATTCATTTTGGTTCTGAACCCTGTCTGAGTGTCAGTGTGGATTGGAGACACTGTCTGCTCTACTAGGACCATTGTCTCTGCTAGCTGCTACATGTTAGCATTGAGGAGCTAGCTGCTACATGTTAGCATTGAGATGGTAGCTGCTACATGTTTAGCATTGAGATGGTAGTTGCTACATGTTTAGCATTGAGGTGCTAGCTGCTACATGTTTAGCATTGAGGTACTAACTTATACATGTTTAAACTAAACTAAAATTAACACCAATGAAGCAGAGCAAGGACGTCTCCTCTGGTTCTTCTGTTTCTTGTGTTGTGGTCTGTGCATCAGTATTATGTGTATACAGGAACTTGTTTAATGAGAAAGGATTCTGTGGTGTTTGGAGAGGAAAAAAGCAATAAACTGCGTTATCTTTTTTGGGTGTGTTACTTTTCTGTAATTAATTAATTGCAAGTAATGCGTTAAAGTCCCAGCCCTAAACAAACATAACGTAGGGCTACATTTTGGTGGAAGTTTCAAATCTGTTGTTGTAAATGTTAAAAGTTTTAAACTTTAGAGGCATGTCTTTTTTCCACCTTGGAGTGGAAAAAGCGATTAACTGTGGGGTTTTTTTGTTTTGTTTTTTTCTTTTTTTGTACATTATTTTTCTGTAATTAATTAATTAATTGTAATTAACACATTAATGTCCCAGCCCTAGTTTAAAGATTTACTTTTTTTTTTTTTTTTTAACTTTCAATGCTTAAGAACCAAAGAAAGCTCAAAACTAGCATGCTATTTATATTAGCTAGCTAGGCTATGACAACAATTTGGAGTGCAAAGAAAAAGTGTTAACTGCATTATTTTATTTAGTGCATTATTTTTTCTGAAATTAATTATTCGCTATTAACACATTCAATTCCCAGCCCTAATTATTACACAATTCTAAGCAACTGAAAAGAAATGTTAATAATCTACTATTTAAACAAACAAGTGCAGAATTTAAAATCTAAACCCTGTTTTTTTCCAACAGAGTGAAAAACTATCAGTGAGGTAGTGTCCATTTCTCAAACTATTGAATTCAATTTCTCTTTCTCTCCGTTAGCAGGAGAAACATGGATAGAGCAGGATTCTGTGCCTGCTAATCCCATATCCTACACATGACACATGCTCCTCTGTTTTAAAGCGCTGTGTAATTTTTAAGAAGTCCTGTCAACCTTGTGCCTGAGGTACAGCACAGCTTTAATACACTGAGGCCCACATCCAGCTTTAGTAACAAGGCTGTAGAGTGAAAGAACGGCTGTGGAGGTGGAGGTCAGGGAGGGAGGCCCACTCTTCATTACGGCCCCCAGGCACAGCTCTTAGGGTTAATCCAGCCCTGCACCTGGTACTAAGCTTTGGCTGTTTTCCAGCTCCCGATTAAAAACAAAAAGTATTTTATTTAGTATTTTATTTGTGCGGCTATAGCAGCCTCTTATTATAATTTTCTTGTGCGTGTCCAAAGCAGCAGTCCTGAGACACAACGGCTCCACAACCACAGCCACTGACAAACACCTCTCCGTTCCCTCTGCTGCTGCACCGCCTCAATGCCAGCCGTCCACGGTACATCCCCCACAGACATCAGCGACTCCTTTGACGTTAGACGCAGAGCTGCCTCAACCCCAATCTGAGCCGATAACGGAGATTTTCCCGCAGCTTTCAAAGACTGGAACACCATCAGACGTTCCCACACAGATTCCCCAACATCAGTCATCTCCGAGGACGGAGGCTTCACTCCACCTGCCGTCAGACACTCCCGGTCAGTACAACAAACCTACTACACTCATTCCGAACACTCTTTTTCCTCCAACCACACTCAATATCAGTAACTCAATAGGTAAAAACCTTAGATTATTTAATGCTATCACACACTGTATTCCAGGTGCTACAGTTCACAATATCTTAACGTTACCCAACCTGCCAGCAACTGTTACTAAACATGTGTGACATGTAAGGTCGAACGATACCACCTGACGTGAATCGATACAGACCATGAGCAAGTTTAACCTTCTCTTTAATGTTCATCTCTGGTCCTCTTCCTACATTAAATAGAACTATTTAGTCTTCTATTACATCAGCACAACTTCTTACTATCCTGCTACAAAAAAAGCCACACCCACCAAAAGCCACAGCTCTGTTGAACCCTCTATTCCCGTCAACCTGAGCTGTGACGACTACATCAACTTCTTTACTGATAAAATTCTAACTATTAGAAACAAAGCTAATGTCCCCCCCGGTGCTCAATAATTTATTAAACAAAGCAGCTCCTGAAATATCTCCAACATGTGCAGTAGCTTTTATTTACATAGTTTCACTCCAATTGGCCTCAATAGTTAATGCTTCTAAACCAGTGGTCTGCAACCTTTTCAAGCCCAAGATCCCTGACCTCCACCTTGGTGACAGCAAGATCCACCCAATGAAGTGTAAAAAATATATATATATTTTTTTTTTTAATTTATTTTTTTTTTGCGATTATTATACTATACATATTATATGTTTCATTTGTGTTCCGGTGGTTTTGTTCAGGCATCTAAACAGGCAGCTATTGTTTTGTACACCGTTGTGTTCGGCCGCTAAGGGGTCCTGACAGTGGAATGTACGGGCGATAATATTGGATTTCCACTGGATGCATAACTGCACCGTAACTGCTGCGAAACATTAACGCAGCTGATAGTTTTCTATTAAAGTCAATGTGTCAATTTCCACCGCATGCGAATCTGCTCCAGAACAGCACCGTAACTGCTGAGTCATGCTGCTGCCCTCTGCAGCAATTACGCAGCACTTCTATTTTCGCTGGACGCTGGAGCTGTGCTGCAGCAAGTTAACAAAAATAAGCCCGTGTGGGACAGGAAGTAGTACATAAACACAGAATAAAAAATCTGAATTATTTTCAAAATAAAATACTACGTGTTCAAGGGGGGAAACATCGACCTGTCCACTGATACCACATTTTCGAAAAAATGAAAATTTTTATGGCAATAAAATTGTGTGTTTCGGCTCTAGTGGACACAATTCAGACTCTACCCGAAAAACATATTCGGACTCGGGGGGACCAGACCATTCCGTTGATACCATGGTTGGCCCGAGTCGTTGTTGCAACAGATGAGCAGCAAACACAGGCGGTGGGGATTCAGTGCAGATACCCCACCAGTGGAGATCCAGGGTCACACCCCGCAATTGTTCGGTGCTCATGAAGAAAATAGAATCTGATCACATGGTTTATCCTTTACATCAGTGAACTAATGAACAGTTGATCACTGTTGTCATGCTGTAGCTGTGTGCTCTCTGACCAGCAATCACACTTTCATACACAGGAGAAGTCATCTCCAGGGAATGTTTCAAAGATCAACAGGTTATAGACCACTGGTATAAACCAACAACTGGTCTTTTAGATCCAATCCCAACCCCACTATTAAAAATATGTCTTGTATGATGAACTGGATTACAGTTTTTTTCGATTGCTAATAAGCATTGAAGTCACATGTTCACAACTCTTAACACAGTTTACATATCCATCGGGCGTCTCAGCTCAACAGTTCATCTCATCCACAAAAGAGTTTCTCACCAACAAAACACTTCATTCACGTGTCAAAAGAAGCTCATTCAACCACAACACGAGCGAATGAACTCACAATAGAAACACAGTGTCACTGAACTACAAAAAAATAACAACAAACAGCATTACATCAAATACATCTTATCTTATGAATGATTCTTGTCAGGTGTATCAGCATTTACTGTAATTATAAAACAAGATTTTTGCACTTTGATGATTCTAAATTAATGTATTTGCAGTGATATATTACATTTTGACAATTGAAAGAATTGACAGCAAGAACATTTGTGTTTTTGCACAAGTACTTCAGGACCTCACAAAAAATATAAAGATTACTCCAAACAGAAAAATGCAGAATCTCATAATTCCAGGGGCAGAATTCAAATTCAATCCGTGTCATATCTTATGTCTTCTCTGTCGAGGCTTTTTTGTAACTGTAATAAATATATGTTCCAAACTTCCAGCTGATGTAAAGCCATAGGTTACTTTATTTTGTAAAATTGCTCAACACAGTAATTGTAGGATGCATGTATTGCCTATTGTTTTGCTGGAAAATATAATCTTATAATTGATGCAACTGTTGAATGCTGCAACTTAAAGCAGCCTCTATAGGAGAGAGTCCATGATTTAGCACATGGTAAATCACTGTCACAGCTCTCGGTCTTTCGCTCCTTCCTCCTCTCCCTCTCCTGGCTGCTCTTCTCTCTCTCCTAACCTCACCCACTGCTCATATATATACTTAGAATCAGAGCTACTACTTTCATTCTGATGAGGTCAAACACTTCTCTCCTGAATCCTGAATAGATTGTGAAGTGGCTGCAGCAGACGTTCCCCCACAGGTGGTGAACGAGTGACTGAGAAAATAGTTCAGGAAATTTGGTGACTGTGGTCAGTGAATGCATTTTGTGTGAAAGCAATGAAAAGTCATTCACAGTTTAGTCAACATGGATTTATGTTTTGTTAAGAGTTTTGAACGTGTTCTACTGGTGCTTGTTTGCAATTAAAAAAACCTGTAACACATTTCCAGTAACAGGTTTTGTACCACAGGCCTTTAAAACCACTGTAATCAAACTTCTCCATAAAAAAACAACCCTTGATTCAAGTGACTTGTCCAGTTATAGACCAATATTTAATCTCCCTTTTGTTTCCAAAATTATTGAAAAAGTCATCACAGGTCAACTATGTGATCACCTCCATATGAACTATTTATATGAGAGCTTTCAGTCTGGCTTTAGAGCCAATCACAGCACAGAGACTGCCTTAGTAAAAGTAACCAATGATCTCCTCTTAGCCTCAGACAGAGGGTTGGTCTCAGTTCTGGTTCTCTTAGATCTCAGTGCAGCCTTTGATACAGTGGATCATCATCTACTGCTGCAGAGACTGGAAAGTGTTTTTAGGATTAAAGAAACAGCGCTGGGTTGGTTTAAATCCTACCTATCAGACAGAACCCACTTTGTTCATGTTAATAATCTCTCCTCAGCGCACGCCAGAGTTAATCATGGAGTTCCACAAGGTTTAGTTCTGGGACCAATTCTCTTTACATTATATATGCTTCCACTAGGTAACATTATAAGATAACATGATATAAATTTTCTTTGCTATGCAGATGATGCACAGCTTTATCTTTCAATGAAATCAGATGAAACTCATTAGTTATTAAAACTCCAGGCTTGTCTTAAAGACATCACATACTGGATGAGCCACAACTTTCTCCTTCTTAATCAGGATAAAACTGAAGTCTTCATCTTAGAGATAAATTATCAGAGCAAATAGTGTCTGGATGGCATTACTCTGTCACCCAGCACCACAGTGAAAAACTCAGGTGTTTCTTTGATACTGACTTATCCTTTAATTCTCATAGGATGACTTTGTTGTAATTTGCACTATATAAATAAAGTTGAATTGAATTGAATTACGGAAGTGTAGTACATTTTTTTCTGAAACATTTATTTGGTTTTTGGGCTATTTTTTTTCCATCCAGTGTTTTTATTTAAACTAAAATGAATGCCTACGAAGCAAAGCAACAACTCCTCTGGTTCTCCTGTTTGTTGTGTTGTGGTCTGTGCAGCAGTATTATGGGTATACTGGGAACTCGTGCAATGAGTAAGTTGTTTGGAGAGGGGCAAAAAAGTGATCAACTGTGTTATTTTTAATTTTTGTGCGTCATTTTTCTGTAATTAATGGTATTGTGGAGGATGTTATTTTGGCTTCAAATTCAGGGTGGATCATCAAGACTATTGGTCCTCCTAATTGTCAATCATTCTGGTGATATGTTTATGTAAGGCTGTTGTACGTGCTCGTCCCTAGTTAGTTTTAGCTTACTGAGCATGCGCACTTTTCACTAACCGGTGGAGAGTCTGACGTAGTAGGAAAAGTGCTGTTTGTGGAAAGTAAGCTTGTATGAGCGATGCCGACACCAACTTGTAAACAGAGGGAGTGCATGAGGAAAACTGTGCTCGTGCACACTCTCTCGCACACTTTTAATAGGCGTTCCCTCTTGGGAGCAGTGCTGTGCATGTGCATTTTTTCAAAAAGTGGAGAGGGCATTTCTTTTCTAAACTGTGGGAAAATCTTCCTCAATCGCAAGTAACGCATTAAAGTCCCAGGCCCAAGTTTAAAGGTTTCCTTTTTAGAGTAAAAGTAGCTTAAAGAGTTCACCCATATGAGTTATTTTAAAAGCCAAAGTACAGCGCTCGACAGTATTAATGCTCTGAGCAGGGCTTCCCTTTTGAAATACTGACCATGTAAGTTTGGAGAGACGGACCGTCTGGCCAGGTCATGTGACCGGGAGAATGCCTGGAGAACGTATCACTTTACGGCAGTCAGGATATATTCATTGGGCCGAGGCAAGCAAAACGTTTAAAACTGCTTCTGAGGAGGCTAAAAAAACGCCGCCAAGACCCGGCTGACCCGCCTTCCGCACGGCGCCGGACACCGCCCCGCACACGCCGGGTCACCCGTCCCCCTGTCCACCCCGACCGCCACGCCGACCCCCGGCGAAGGAGGCCGACGATGGCGGCGAGAACAGGGAGTAGAGGGGGAGCGCCACCGACGCGGCGAGGGGGATTGAGAGCCGGGCCTCCGGCGGGGGGGAGAGGAGGGCAGCAGCTGCTCTCAGCCCCGCTTTGTACCCCATCCTGACCAAACCCAGCTCTTAGAGCCAATCTTCATCCCAAAGTTACTAGTCAACCACTGTCTGCATACACAATCTAAAGACAAGTGAGGCTAGCGCCACTGACTGACTGTTGATTTTTGTGACAGTGCTGCGGTGCTTGTGGCCACTAGGGGCTCTTAACGTGAAAGTTACCGGTCGAGCGCCCCGATTGGCCAAAAATTGCACAGTGTGCCTTTAAGAATCATAGAAAGCTCAAAACTAGCAAGCTATCAAGATTAACTAGCTAGGCTATGACAACAATTATCACAGGAATGTTTTCTATTTGGAATGCAAAAAAAAAAGCAGTTAACTGCCTACATTTTTTTGGGCATTGTTTTTCTGTAATTAATTAATCGCAATTAATGAGTTAACGTCCAGCCCTAGTTTACTGCATTATTTCATTTAGTGTGTTATGTTTGCTCTCAATAAAGAAATAAATGCACCTGTTGTTTAATATTCCCTCTAAGCTCAGAAAAAAATTGTCTGAAAAACAGGGGAAAAAATAGCATTTAAAAAAGAATTACATTTTTTGAAAAACAGAAAAAGAATTTGTCCAAATAACAGAAGGAAAAAAAAAATTGTCTAAAAGACATGAAAAAAACAGCCCGGAAAACAATCCATCCATCCATCCATCCATCCATCCATCCATCCATCCATCCATCCATCCATCCATTCAGCCATCAATCCATCCATCCATCCATCCATCCATCCATCCATCCATCCATCCATCCATTCAGCCATCAATCCATCCATCCATCCATCCATCCATCCATCCATCCATCCATCCATCCATCCATCCATCCATCCATCCATTCAGCCATCAATCCATCCATCCATCCATCCATCCATCCATCCATCCATCCATCCATTCAGCCATCAATCCATCCATCCATCCATCCATCCATCCATTCAGCCATCCATCCATCCATCCATCCATCCATCCATCCATCCATCCATTCAGCCATCCATCCATCCATCCATCCATCCATCCATCCATCCATCCATCCATCCATTCAGCCATCAATCCATTCATCCATCCATCCATCCATCCATCCATCCATCCATCCATCCATCCATCCATCCATCCATCCATCCATTCAGCCATCCATCCATCCATCCATCCATCCATCCATCCATTCAGCCATCAATCCATTTTCAGACCCACTTTGTCCAATGAAAAACAAGAAGATTGTATTATTCAGAAAAACTGATTTTTTTTTTCTTCAAGTGAATGCAATACGCTTATGCAGCGTCTCAACTGCTTTAGACTCTGATAACTGGGCCCATTAGCGTTAGCATCTCCCAGGCTCCCAAAGGAATACGTAGCACGGAGGACGATTGTTCATGTTCAACCTGCTCCATCGCCCACTGCCTCCTCTTTACTGTTTACTTATATATTTTACTCTGACAGAAGGTACAAATTAATCAGCAAGTGCTCTCACTAGCACCACGCTGTTTGTGAGTAATGATAGTCTAAGGTCACACACACGCACACACACACACACACACTTGTGTTGCTTTATTGCTCTGTGCTAGGCTGATAGTGCTGATTCTATCAGGGTATTAATGAATCACTTACACAGCAGTAACAGCTGCTCAGGCACATATAAATAGATACTCAGGTTTTACCTCTTATTACATCTTATTACAGTTTGATTTATTATTTTTACCAAATACACATTTAGATGGCTGAGCAGATAGAAAAGTTGTGTTTTTGCAAAGTAAAAAATCTATTTTGTTCCAGCAAAAAGTGTTTGGAGAATGGAGAAATATGTTGTATTTTGTTTATTATTAATCTATCTCGTGACCCAGGTCGTGGGGTAGTGCTGGTGTCTTCAACTCTCAACAGACTTGATGTGGGAGTACAGCCCTCTTCAATGCACTGTTTAGTTTATCTATCTATAAAGCAAGGGAGCTCTGTCTGTCTGTTTGTATTCCTCAAATATCTCTGTGAATCAGGCTCAGATTGACCTGAGACTTTCAACATGGCTGCTGCTTGGTGCAACGTTGGATTTGTTTGGACTGCAATGATAGCGTTAATAATTAATTTCATAAAATTGTCCACCGGGAGCAGTGCGACCAAAGTCAAAGTGACATAACTTTTAGCTCGCTTTGGGTGAACAGTGTGTGTGTGTGTGTGTGTGTGTGTGTTTCATTCAGAATTAAATTTGCATTAGGAATTAAGTGTAACAGCAGTCATCAGCCAAGTCATGGCAGGGGCGCGCATCAACTCTTTAGCACCACAGCTGATACTGTGACTAGAGGATGGATACCCAACTGAAGCTTGATGGGACCCGACGGCACCAGACGGGTCGGGTTGGGTGTTCAGGTTCGATCACATAGTGTGGTTTGCGTGCAGCGTTCTTCCTTTCCTGCTGCAGCTGCTGTAGCCCTGTAGAACTTAGATTTAACTTTAACAATGAGAACAGGATCCCATTGGAGGGAGGATGGAGCAGAGGAGGACAATGCAGTGTCACTTACAGCAGCCCACACGGAGGCTGCTGAGCGCATGCAGCACAGAGTTCTAGTGTAACAATCACAAATCAAAGAGTAATTACCTTTCAAGCAGAAAAGTTGCTAATTCCATGTCCTACTCCTCCAGACCATACGCTGTAAAAAAGATGGCGATCCAGCCCCGGGAAAGGGGCGGGGACTGTGAGCAACAGCTGTCAGACAGCCTATCAAACACAATCCTGGCTCTGATTGGTTCTTTTTGCTCGGTCGTGATGCATTCTGGCAATCTGCCAAAGGCTGCAGGAGCAGCAGGGGGCGGGGCTCAATGAGTCTGTTTTTTTCACACAAACCACTAGTTTGATGTAAAGCTGTCCTTACATAGTGACAGCTTTAGTAAATATGACAAAAAGTCACTTTTATGAGTTACGGACTGCACCTTTAATGCAGACCGAATAAAAAACGGATAACAATTATATCTGACAAAATGAAAGTATAGAATATAGATTGTGTTTTAATTTGAAAAAGACTAATTAAAAGAAATCAGTTATTGTTTTTTATTTGATTAATTACTAGACATTTCAGGCGACCTCAAGGTTGAAAAACCTCAAGCGCAAAATATGATTTTAAAAGATCCACTTTGGTGCATAAGTTAATAAACAGTTCAGTAAAATTTAAATAAGATATTAGTACAAGTTGAAAGTGTTTTAATTGAAGAAGCAAACAGACTGTAGCTATATTTGATATTGTCTATTTAACCTGAGAAAATTACATAATTTTACCTGAAAATAAACTCAAAGAAACCAACAATTGACTGTATTTATGAAACTCATTCTTTCGTCATTTGCATTCAGCCATTTAATAAATTGCTTTTTCATTAAAGACCAGCGATAGATTTATGATGACAGTCTGTTGATGAGCTCATTTATTGATTATTAATCTGCATACGAGATAGAGATTTACAGCAAGGTCGTATAAGTTTCATCTAAGTGAATTTAATCGGCTGAGAGACGTTATCTGCAGTTTTAATGTGCCACTGTAAAATTGTCATAATTATGTCATCTAATGGTGTTGAAATCTAACGGCGGTGTTAAAAGTGTGTGTTAAAGCTCAGCAGCCAGTGGAAACTGGACCAGTAAACACTCCCACTGACTCCTGTCATCATCTGCCAGAACATTCTGCAATGCCTAAAGCATCATCACATTAATCATCATCACATTAATTACTATCACATCAAACATACTGTGTGAATAAATCTGTGAATATGTATAAATGCTGCATTTTTCAAATGTTCTTTTCATATTGTTTTATTGCCTCTTAAATATTTTACTTGTCAGACATTTTATTTTTTTCCTTAAGAATAGAGCCAAAAGCCATTTTTCATCAAATCATCCCCAGAAATGACTATTGTAAAAATGGTTATTAAAAACTGATTTATTTATTTATATATAATAGGTTGTTTTTCCGTAAAACAATATTCACCAATGCAAGTGGGTCTGTAAATGTTTATTTTTTAAAAAAAGAAAAAAAAGAAGTTTTTCTAATGCAATGGTTTTAAAATTTATGAATTAAAATCTCATAAACAATAAATGATAATAAGACACAGAGACAAGCTACGATGACCACATGTAGAGGATTTTCAATATTTGGTGGTGAAATAACCCAAAGTTGGGATCCAAAATAAAAATGAAGAAGTTGCATAAAGAAAATTAGTTATATATCCCAAGAGAGAATAACATTCTGTAAAGTTCTGCACACTTTACATTTGGCACCAGTCCTCTGCCTATAGGTGAGATCAACAACCATGTGGTCTTTGTCAGCCAATCCAGAGAGATTACTCTACATCCCAGATTACATGAATGTGTGATCTGACCAATCAGCAGAGACCTTTCTGTTTTCTCTGAAATCAGAAAAAGTTGGTCATGTGGCCTTTATGAGTGAAACCTCTAAACTAACCATGGTATGTTTATGAAACTCACACCTTTTTTAGCTGACTAGTTGTACTAAGTGAGGAAATATGGTTTGTTTGTGGACAACTTAGTAAAATGAGTGAAAAATGTAGACGCCATATTTGATCATATGGTAAAAATGGTAAATGGACTTGATTTTATATAGCGCTTTATCACCACACTGAAACAGTCTCAAAGCGCTTTACATATCAGCTCATTCACCCAATCACTCTCACATTCACACACCAGTGGGACAGGACTGCCATGCAAGGCGCTAGTCGACCACTGGGAGAAACTTTGGGTTCAGCGTCTTGCCCAAGGACACTTCGACACATAGTCAGGTACTGGGATCGAACCCCCAACCTCTCGATCAGAAGACGACCCACTACCACCTGAGCCACGGTCGCCCTGATATACGTTCAGTTCACCTAAAAATGAAAATTAGTTTGATGTGACTGATGTTAGACATACAGTATTTACGCCCAAAGCATCTCACAGGTACTGGGAACAATTTATTTACAAAAATGTAATAAAATTACATGTTTTATAACACTTCTCTATATATTCTCTATATTCTGTATTTATATATTATTTCAACCCTGTGTGCTTTTCTTTTCTTTCTGTAATGCTACTGGTGGTGTTATTTCCCTGACGGAGCCTTTCCCAAGGGATCAATAAAATCTATCTAATCTAATCTAAAGCCTGCTACACAGTGATTCTGACTATTTTAACTTTTTTTAATTTTTTAATTCTGATGCTATAATTAGTGAATGTGTGTGATTTTGAGTGTTCATTACCTAATAACAGTTCTATTGCATTTAATTAGTTTTTAGAAAGTGTCTGCTTGGAATCCATGCCAAGAGTAGAGTGATTGTTGCCATGGAAGCTCGTCCTGTCTTTAGTGATGATGACTAGGAGGAAGATGATGAGGTGGCAGACCCTGATTTTGTCCAACTCACCCACCTGTGTCAGCACTTATGTTATATTTTTAATTATATAAGTGATGATCTTTCACCTTATACATGCTTTTCTTATTTATTCTGTTTTTTTTGTTTGTTTGTTTTTTTTTACCATGTACGGACAAGGAACACAATATGGTAACTTCAATATACAAAATTTTCCACATGAAAATGAAAAGTTTTCAATATTACAACAGTAATGAAGACCTTTTATATCATCCAATAACTCTACGGTTAAAAAAAAATGAATTTAAAAGTATTTCAGTGAGTGCCCTATAATTAAGAGTAACAATAATGACAATAATAAGAATGATAAGAGTTCGCTGACATCATCGTTGTCTTTACCTGTTCCGTTCCTTCAGGCGTCCGTGAGCAGCGTTTGTGTTCCTGTCATTTACTTATTATGCAAAACATTATGGAATCATCACGTGTCGCATCGCAATTCATCTAATAATCAATGTATTGGCAAACTTCGGACCAAGTCCACGACTAAAGCGGTGTGAAAACAGATCTATTCTTTTTTTATGACAATTTCAATTTCAAATGAGAGAAAATTCCTTAAACTCTCATAAAAAAAACCTTCTAATTGTGTGTGTGGGTCATGATAATAAGCACTCATTTGAATGAAGTGACCTTTGTCTGTGTGTGTGTGTGTGTGTGTGTGTGTGTGTGTGTGTGTGTGTGTGTGTGTGTGTGTGTGTGTGTGTGTGTGTGTGTGTGTGTGTGTGTGTGTGTGTCACTGCAGAAGGTCAGAGAAAGACGTTGTTTGGTTTTATTCTGATTTGTTTGGCATCTGTTGCAGTGAGATGTGAGGTGAACCATGACCACTTTATTTATTTATTATATTAATTTCACTGGTGTGTGTTTGGCTGTCAGCAGGATAAACAATGGAAGAAACCGTTACATTTTGGAGAGAATCAATAAACTGATTATGAATCAGTTTCAAAAATGGAAAAATCCCAATCTCACATCATTGGTGAAAGTTTTATCTTGGTTTGTAATTGACTGACGTTTATGAAATTTGACTCAGTTATGTTACAAAGTTACAAATTAAAAAATCTCCAGAACTTTCTGAATTTTTTGATAGCTTATTTGTCATAATCGGACAAATAGTGTAAGAGGAGTTAACGCAGATGCCTCCTGCATCCTCACCAATAATCACAGAACAAATGGTATCAATTTTAACATTTTTTTAGACCAAAGTGTGTGAGATGATTGTTGAAATGACATGAAATGACTGGTGTTTTTGAGGTAAAGTCTGGGTTTGTCATGGGACTCGCTCTGTCATGTTCATCATTTGAGTTTTCCTCCATTTATCGCTGCAAACAACAAACACACACTCACGGGTTGGTCTATTCTCACATCAGTCACAGCTGCTCAAGGATTTACAGTCCTTCCTACTTTAAAAAGTGCCAATGCTTCACATCTGCAAATGAGTCACACGGTGGTTTGGTCATGATGTAATGCTAAAGTGTGTGTTCCAGTGAAACAGATCCAGAGTGGGCCACGACTCTGTGAAGGTGGACAGCTGAGGACTATCAAAGCCCAGTGAGACAGGGCTGTGATTAGTGTGAAAGCTGAGGTTAGCGTCACGGCTATAAATCTATAAAAGCAGAGTGTCATCTGTCAACAGGCCAGGCTAGAGCTGGGCTCATTAAAAACACACCGATGGCTTTTTAATGATTACTGCCAGTGTTCAAATATTAACTCTAACTACAGCGTTTATTATTTCAATCTTCTACTTTATTTTTCACCACAAAATTGGTTTAAAGAGGATATAATTTTAGTGTTTTTTGGCCAGCACTTTTTCCAGTAGTGGGAACACCTTGGGATTGATTTTTTATGTTCTCATGCTTTTGTGTTTAATGTCTGATTAGCTCTAACTCAGGATTTAATGAATGCGTTTGTTTGAGTCTGTGTGTGATGTCAGCCAGGAAAGGTTCCAGCTTCATTTGCTATTTTACTGTACTGTAGTTAGGGGCCAGGCAGCATAAAGTCCCAGGAACCTTTTGATATCCAGTGGATGGGTTGTAAATGTCACACTGCGTACTATCAACTACAAACTCAATGAGTGTCAACTATAACCTATAAGTATGGTTAGGATCAGTGACGTGCAGTCAGGGTAGGCAAGGTAGGCAGTGCCTACCCAAGGGTGAATTGATATTTTGATTATTTGTTTTAATTATAATGTAATTATAAATTATTTATTTTTTCATTTCCAATAGCCTACAGTACCTATAAGTTTGAAAGTGTCAGCATTTTGTGCTTTTCATAGCCCAAACAACTAAACTACGGCAGCGACGCTGCACAGTCTCACTCCGCCGTAAGGCAGGAGGAGGAGCCAGGAAGAGGCCACGCCCTCTCTCAAAAGCACGGCCTCTGTTCCCATAGCTTTTTTTTCATGTGTTTGTGCACGCGCAGTCAGTTCCCCGAGATGAAAACCATTTACGTCCAAAGGCAGCGTAGAGAGCTAACCGCGTTATGCTAAATGCTATACGTACGTTCACAGTACATTAGTGAATTGATATCACGTGACAGCTGCTGCTACGTTCTCTAACTACAGACAGGATGATAGCACTAGAGACGATAAAGAAACTTTGTTTTGAGAAAAAACAACAGCTTTTAAAAGATGGAGACAAACACCTAAGTTAGCAGAGCTTCAGCAAAGATAAGGTCAGAATATCGTTGGTATTTTCTACAGTGAATGGAACAAAAGGAAGGATTGACTTTGTGGAAGCTCCTCACTGAGGCTGTTCTGAGTTATTGTTGTCGTGTCATGAGATATATCTTGTTGGAATAATATGTTATTGAATAATTGTTTATGTTTCTTTAATGGTGTTTATGATGTTGACTTATATTTAAATGTAACATTTAAATTTAATATTTATTTGCCCATGCTAAAACAAACAGCAACTTTTTGCAACATTTAGCATTTAGCATTTTTTTGTTTTTTTTGACCAGATTTACAGATATATTTGTGAAATTTGTGATTTTTTTCTCGTAAAAATATAATTTCAATGTTAAATCTAAATGTTAAATAATACATCTAATTATAAATGTTCAATCTAAATGTTACATTTAATTATAAATGTTAAATCTAAATCTAAATGTAAATGTTAGATGAAAATGAAAATCTAAATGTTAAATCCAAATTTTATTTGTTAAATCTAAATATAAATGTTAGATGCTAAATCTAAATGGTGAATTTGCATATTAGCTAAATATTTAGTTTCACTCCTGACATTTATATTTAACATTTATATTTAAATGCAACATTTAGATTTCATATTCATATTTAAATTTAACATTTAGATTTATATTCCATGTTTACATTTAGATTGAAATTTTACATTTAGATTAAAATTCAACATTTAGATTTAACATTCAGATTTCAATTGAATATTTAGATTTCAATTGAACATTTAGATTTAGATTAAATAATTAAATTTCACTAATATTGCTGTAGATCTGGTCAAAATTACATAAAATTCACATACAGAATGTTTTTTAAATGTGGTTTGTTGCTAAATGTAAAAAGTTGCTGTTTATTTCAGCATGGGCAACTTTACAATCGGCGCACCATAAGCCTGATCCACTTTACATCAACTCCATAAGCAGCCATACTGTAAAAGTCCAAATAAACGTATTTAATAGCTACATGCAGAGCGGTCCAAGAGAAAAATATATTATCTTTACATGTTTCTTTTTAAATTAGTTCTATTTAAATCAACATTACAGCCTGAATGGGTTTTTAAAGAGCACCTTATCCCATAATTAAAATGGGATTTCCCTGCAGAGAGAAAATGAATTGTTAACCGGTATGACTGGAACACATGGCCTTCATATGTGTGTTATTAACTGGACCTAAGTTTCAGACTCAAAACACCAGAGACTTCCTTCCTGAGAATTCTGGCAGAATGAGCAACGCTGCTTTGCTCTGTCTGCATTTCATCACTTACACCGAGACTCCTCCTCCTCCCACACAGTCAGATTGGGATCTTTTCTTATTTTCACCTGCTCTCATTTCAAACCAACAAGGAAACTAATAGAAGCTTCTGTCAGATACTTTATACAATTATGTTTGTTTCCGTTTCGTCATCTTTCCCTGTTTGGATGACTTTACTGGCAAATGAACTTCCTGAAAATGTACCAGTTAAACAGGGTTAATAGAGTTTTTAATTTTACATTTCATGTGCTTCAGCTGATTAAATAAAAATGTGATGGATATGCTAAAATCGTACAAGATTATGTAGCAAAAGCAACGTTAGCCACACTGCTAGCTCCTCAGCCTCTCATTTAACAGGTAAAATCCCATAGAAATGTGTGATATGATCCCAAAACATAATTTGTGAAACTTTCATTATCGCCAAATGGAAAATCACCCTCACGTTTTGTTGAAATATTTCAGCTGTGACCAGGGTCGTTCTGTGTCCCAGGCAAGAGTGGACTTGAGTGGACAAATAAAGAAATAACAATAAAATAAAAAATATTTTAAAAATCAAGACAAAACAATGTAATTCTGCGACGCAACAAACCATTGAAAAAAAAAAATACAACCTATTTTAAAAATGAGAATAATACACTGTAAAACAATATAACACCTACAGGTATCATGCAAATGTCCTGAGGGAACAACAACAACAACAACAACAACAACAACAACAACAACAATGGTGCAAAATCCAAAAGCAATGGAAAACAGTGCAATCAAAAGTTTAAATAAAATATAACAGTTTCAGTGTAAGGGCATTTCTACATTCCTGTTTGGTTTATCTAGTCAGTAACACAAAATAACACAATGTGCAAACAATACAATAGAATAATATAGAATAGAACAATAATTAAAATAAATTTAAATATGGGCAAAAGATCAGCAGGTACAGTTACAGATGTTCAATATTCTTATTTAATTAAGAGAAAACATGCACAGTGATTGTAAAGGGTGTGTTTCATGTTTATTATACCTTTTAAAACGATTGTTTTTATTATTATTATTATTTGCCTGTTGAGAAGGCCGGCCCTGGTTGTGACGTGTCAGCAGGTAAACTGATCACCAGTTGAGCTAATACACCATCAACTAAACCTGTATTTATAGCCTTTTAAATGCAGTCATAATAATGTGAACCAACACTTCAGATGAAGCTCTGTGTTTATTTCACAGGATAACATGATCACTAGATGAACCGTAACAGGATCATAGACATATAGTCTTATTTGTCTGTTTGTTACAGTTTCTAGACATTCACTCCTCCTTTTTCATGAAAGTTATCATAAATGTGGGCATTTCAGTGACATGTTAGGGGCTGATTTTAAATAAGAAGAGAGAAATTACAAAAAAAGAGCCTGGTTTGTTTTTGTGTTTCAGAATGTGACGTCAGAACGTCATCAATAAAGTCTGTCTTTTAGGGCCTGTACTATGAAGCTGGATTCCTCTCATCACGCTAACTTCTGGGATTTATATTCTGTGTGTGCTGTACTACGACGCTGGTTAACTTCTGACCAGGCTAAGTCACCATGGTAACTTAGACTGAACAGGTCGGGAACAGATTTTGTTCTGGATACGATCTGAGCGAGTATAAAAGCCACGCCTCCTGACCAATCAGTTCCCTTTATAGCCTGTAAGGAAATCTGATTAGTGAAAGAGAGAGTCTGTGTTGTAAATGTCTCACTAGCGTACTACTCATACTAAGTCTGACGTCAAAATGAGGATGTAGTGCGTTCACATTAAATAGTACGGAAAGATTGAGTATGCAAGAAATACTAAGATGTATACTATATGGGGACATTTTTTTATGTATGCACACTAGTCATACTACACCTCCCCATCATGCATTGCGAGCAAATTGTAAAATGGTCCCGGGACTGGCGTCAAGCTAAAAATAAAACATCCGCTTTTCAAAATAAAAGCATCTCTTCTTGTCTTCCAATAGTTTTACAACACTTTTGTAAATAGGGCTCTTGTTTTGAAGTTAACAGGAAGTTTTGTCAATAGCACAACAATGGAGGTTCTCTGATGTGAGCACATGCTGATATTCTACGTGGTCACTTTCTCACTTTAAATGTTTTCAGAACTTTCAAAGTAAAGGTGGAGAATTAACAGAGAATTTTTAGCCTCAGTGTGATTCAGGTTTTAGTCGTTGGAGATTCCAAATGCATTTTGGGAAACGTTGGAAGTTTACTTCAGTGGGAACGCTCATCATCCTAATCATACTATAGCATATAGTAGACAGTATATACTCATTGGGTTTGTAGTGTATAGTACGTTATTGTGATATTTATAACAGCCAATGAAAAGGAAATGGATAAACTCTGAACCCAAATTTGGGAAATTCAGTTCCTTATACATTTTATTTAAATTTTCCCAATTTATTGCTTTTGGCCACATAGTTACTCATGATGTCAAAGAACATTTTTTAAATATAAAACTGATGATATCTAGATTTACCAATGAATAGAATTATTTCTCCCACGTGAAAACACGTTGATTTGGCTCCAGTCCCTCCTATATTTCTTATTATTATTAATATTAGTTTGACCACATGAAGAATGGAAATGAAAATGGTTTATTAATGAATCTTTTAAATGTGAAATATCATAAAAAGTGCAGTATATTTGTTTATAACACTTATAACAATTGTACATTTTGTTCTACATATATATCCATTTATATATATATATATATATATATATATATATATATATATATATATATATATATTTAAACTATTTTTATTCTTTTTTATTTTGTATTAAATGTAAATGTGGAAAGCCCCTTGAGATGTAACATCTCATTTTTGAAGGGGACCAAATTTTTATTGTTTTGCACATCACAAATGTTGCTATTTTAAATTTTTATGTGTACAAAAAACTTGTTTCCCATGTCGATAAAGCTGTTTTGTGACCTGAGAATCCTCTGCATTCAAACATAAAGTCACTTTCAAAGACTCGTAATGAATAAAAGTGGTTCCGTTCCTTGTTAAAACCTGTCGCTACCTTCCCTATGGCTGCTCCTCCCACTCACCTGTTTGTAATTGGTCTGATTAGTGCTAATGCTTTGCACCTGCGGCACCGTCGCTGTCCTCCGGCCAATCAGTAGCGAGAGCTGTAAAAGGGACGGAGGCTTGTAAAAGTCGATGAGACATGAAAGAGGAGCTGGGCTGGGATCCAAACCCTCACCCTCACCCAAAGCTTCTTGGATTATTTCCAGGAGAGAAAGGGATCCTGGTGATTGGACAGATAAGTGCTCTGTCAGATGGGTTTGGGTGTAATCACATGACCAGGCTAGTGTAATATAGGAACAGTGTCTGTGCTTGTAGTGAGTGATATATAAGGTTAGAACACGCTCTGTGCATGTGCGAGGATTAACAGGCCTGGAGGGATGACAGCTTTATGACAACATTCACTACGTCTCCTCCAAGTGGCTTCAGGAGGACCAGAGGATTCCTCTGCACTGCTTCTGCGACTTTCCCTCAGGACAGGTTCAGGCTGAGGGCAGATATAGAGCAAGCAGAAATGGAGGATATGAAGTAGAGCAGAAGCTCCAGCTATTCCACTAATGAGGTGCCTGTGTTCTGCTGGAAACCAGCACAACCATGCATCAGGTGGTGTGTGTGTGTGTGTGTGTGTGTGTGTGTGTGTGTGTGTGTGTGTGTGTGTGTGTGTGTGTGTGTGTGTGTGTGTGTGTGTGTGTGTGTGTGTGTGTGTGTGTGTGTGTGTGTGTGTGTGTGTGTGTGTGTGTGTGTGTGTGTGTGTGTGTGTGTGTGTGTGTGTGTGTCCTCGTTTTAACCCTCGTACACAAATGGTCCGTCTCATAAAGGTGCAATAAAAATGTACTCCATGATTCTTTTATTTTACTTCCATCACATCAGATATTTATTTTACATCTATCCATAGATATGAAATGTATTATAATTTTCACTCTTTTCATGTTTGTATTGACTTTTTTTATCATGAGAACCTCTATTTTTTTTTTTGTTTAGCAGGAATAACACTAAAGATGCAGTATTTCCAAAAATGATGGCCAATGTGAAATATTACAACCTTGACTGTCATTACTTGATGGCAGAATTCAATTTAATGCATTATTACTTTTGGCGTAATGACAATTTTAAAGACAAAAATACACTTGTACACTTTGTATATTGATGAATTCATGATGGGTGTGGGATACATATGTATGTGTATATACTGTACGTATATATGCATATGTGTGTATCCATAAAATGAAGAGTCCGTCCTTAAGACTGCTCTACTGTAAAGTGTCTTGAGATACCATTGGTTATGATTTGGCGCTATACAAATAAAAGATTGATTGATTGATTGATATTTTGAAAGATAATAAATCCAGGTTTTTACTGAAATTTCCCTAAAACTTTCTACAATGATCTATGGTTGTTAGGGGGTCTTTACAAATGAAACATATTTTCCTTTTATTTTGAAGGCGGAGGCTTTGATCTGTTAGGTATTAATTGAAAAATCATTATAATATGTAATGATTACAGTATATGGTAAATATGTGGTTACAATGAGAATTAATGGGGTTAATGTGGTTACAAGGTTACTAAGTGTCATTATGATGCAAATCTCCTTCAAATACACAGGATTTTGGTAAATAAACATAAAAAAAAACAATAGTGACAACATTTCTTACAACGAGCCTTAAAAATAAATGGATCATTAAAAGCCAAACAAATAAAAACACCCGAAATATCACTTTTGGTCACAAAGATGCAACAAAGGTTAAATTAATCCTCTTTTTTTTTTACAAATGTGGCCTAAAACCTTTGAAATGTACTTATTAGTAGATCTATGGCTAACAAAACACAATATTTTGCAGCATATTAGTTTTATTACATTTTAAAAATGGGATTACTTTACAGTTTTAGAGCCTGTGTTCCTCCATCTTAACATCACATGATTGATGATGTCACACGGCCTGTACACATCCCATTGTTTTCTATTGGAGTGAAACATTCAGCCTGATTAATAGATCATTTATCAGCTTTTTAGATCATTTAGTAGCTTTTTCATTCAAAATGACAATTTTCACTGAATTTTTATGAGTGGTGTAATTTTTTTATTTCTTATCTCAATTGTTGAAAGAACTCTACGTTTTTCCAGAAACCTGCTCGATTCCCAAATTATTCCACAAAGTTTTCATAACTGAAATGAAAATTGGTGACAAAATCAAGGAAATGTAGGGGAAGACCCTGCTTGGACTGATATACAGGGTAGGCAAGGTAGGCAGTGCCTACCCTAGGGTGAATTGATATTTTCATTATTTGTTTTAATAATAATATAATTATAAATTATTTATTTTCCCATTTCTGCCTTTGCCAATGTTGTTCATACAATGGATGATATTGTGGCGATCATTTACGTTCATAATTCACCCAGTGACTGTGAAGTAGTGGTGAAGAAGTGCGGTTGAATGGAGAATACATTTTGGAGTTCCTTGCTGAACACGCCCCCTTCGACTCCCGTTCATTGGCTCTACATTATCCAGAGAGTGGCTTGGCTTTATTTGTTCCTCTGCACCGTTTCTGGATTCACCAGAGCTTTCAGCAGTACTTCCGTCTCTCCAATGCCTAGTTTGACGACCTGCTGACCCACATCGGCGCTCACATCTCCTACCAGGACACCAACTACAGGAACTCTATGCCAGCAGAAGAGCCTGTCCATCTGTCCCCCTCCTCTGGTTAGTGTTTTTTTATCTCATTATTCTGAATATGTCACGGTGGGGAAAAGCTCCTGATCCCAACTCCAGAGTCGGCCACATTGGAGGTGCCGGACGCACGTCAAAAGCGTCCGCTGCGCGAAAAGCTTCAAAACGTGCCGCACAGGAGACCTCTGACGCTCTCTAGAAGCGCGTCCACCATATATTGTCTGTGTAAACCTGATGCAGTTGACGCTGTAGACGCATTTGGTGTGAACATGCCATAATGCTAGAAATGTTCTTTTCTCCTCTTATGTCCACACGTAATCGCGCCATGTTTTCTCAGAAAGAAGTGGTCATGTGACCAGGTACGTCACGTTCTGTGAGAAAGTGTTTCCATAGCGCTTTTGCGACACATTTCAATATTGAAACTTCTGAGATTCCTCCTCATGAAAGCGTAAAAACTTTTTAGCAATATTTGAGTGTTTTTTTTTTATATTCAGGTGTTTCCATTAACAGTTTTTATTGCGCTATTTAGAATTTGCACATTTCCAAGTCTAATGGAAACTGACAGAGATGTTTCAAATGAAGCAATAGCATTGTGTTGCAAATGAAATCAAAACCTGCTAACACCTCTGGACCAAAACCCGTCTTTGCCACCAAATTATTATATCACTAAATGATGATATCATTGTAAGAGCAATCCAGCTTGTTTTATAAGTGTCTGTTGTGTTGAAAAGGGCTGCAGCTGTGACCAGAAGTAAACCATTCTGTATCCAAACTGGTAATAAACCTTTAAAACTTAATTAAACTGACTCTGATTACGATTTGAATATGTTTGTTAGCTGCCTTCTGGCTAACAGTTATAGACAGGAGAAGTGAATTCCTGACAAAACGCAGCTTCTGTCTGTCTAAGAAACAGTTCATATGTAACGTCTGTGTTTTTGTCTTTGGGCTTAACTTGTTTATTGTTTTACTCTAACATTTGTGTTTCTGTTTCTTGTCAATCCTTTGTGCTTCTTCTGTAATAAAAACCGTTCCCGTGCCCTATGACAGAACCTAAACCTTCTCTTTGGTCTCTTTCCATGTTGAGGTTGATCTAAAAAGTGATTTTGTGTCTCCCTGAATGGGAGATTTCCTTTGCAAAGCCTCCAGTTCCACTGCTTTGTTGATGTGTGTGATGAGCTGTGGGTGAACTGGGCCAAGGTTATCTGCCTCAGTCAGATGAACAGCTGTCCTCTCCACAACGCGGCCCAATTCACACAAGAGCAATTGGAAAGTTGTTGGTGCATGTAACAGGGAAATAAACAGGGAGAACTTCTGGAGATAATGAATAGTTCTTCACCAACTCGGATCAATAGAGTGAGTGTGTTTGTGAAAGTGCCTGAAGGTCCAAATGTCTGCTTTGAAGAAGTAATTAGCTCTTGGAGTAGCCACTCGTACACAACAATGTAGCATTAAGGAAAGCCATTAGTTGTGTTTGATGCTCACACTCCAACAAATGCATTTAATACAACCTTTGATTATTAGAGTAAATGAAACCATGCTAAACACTCAGTGGCTACGTTTACAGCAGAGCTTTAATTCCCCTTTAGTTCAGAATACAAAATAAATCCTCTTTAAAAAGATAAAGAATGACCTTGTAAACAATTGTAAACAAAATGTACAAATTATTTCTTAAATTAAATAAAATCAATGAATTCAATTCAAAATAAAATAAAATAGGAATAACTAAAATAGTCTCTAAGTATATACACATTTATGAACTTTAAAGTAGGCATCGTGAAAATTGGAAAATCAGTGGCTCTCAAACATGGTAGAAGTTCATATGGAGAAAAAGTTGATCAGCTTATAAAAAAATAATATTTGCAAAGCTATTATTCAACTTTAATAGAGGTAAACAAAAATAAAACTGGGTTTCTATTCAACACTGTAGCCACGCCCACCAGAAGCCACAGCTCTGTTGAACCCTCTATTCCTGTCAACCTTAGCAGTGACGACTACATCAACTTCTTTACTGATAAAATTCTAACAATTAGAAACAAAGCAAATGTCCCCCCCCCCCCCCCCCCCCCACAGGAGTGCTCAATAATTTATTAAACAAAGCAGCTCCTGAAATATCCCCTACATGTAGCTTTTATTTACATAGTTTCACTCCAATTGTTCTATCTGAACTGATCTCAATATTTATTGCTTCTAAACCAACAACCTGTCTTTTACAGTAGATCCAATCCCAACTCCACTATTTAAAGATGTTCTTCCACTAATTAGCACTAATATGATGAACTGGATTAAAACATCTCTAGTAACAGGTTTTGTACCACAGACCTTTAAAACCACTGTAATCAAACCTCTGCAGCCTTTGATACAGTGGATCATCATCTACTGCTGCAGAGACTGGAAAGTGTTTTTAGGATTAAAGAAACAGCACTGGGTTGGTTTAAATCCTACCTATCAGACAGAACCCACTTTGTTCATGTTAATAATCTCTCCTCAGCTCACGCCAGAGTTCATCATGGAGTTCCACAAGGTTCAGTTCTGGGACCAATACTCTTTACATTATATATGCTTCCACTAGGTAACATTATAAGATAACATGATATAAATTTCCATTGCTATGCAGATGATACACAGCTTTATCTTTCAATGAAATCAGATGAAAGTTATTAGTTATTAAAACCGTATATTAGAGCCGTAACTTTTTCCTTCTTAACCAGGATAAAACCGAAGTGAGCAAATAGTGTCTCTGGATGGCATTACTCTGTCACCCAGCACCACAGTCAAAAACTTACTGACTTATGTTTTCATTCTCATATTAAACAAATCATTCCACTGTATTCCTGTATCATGTTTTTTTCTGCAGTCAGTGTCTTGATGATGATGGCAGTTCCTGATCTGTGGTTCACAGTTCAACTAGTCTGAGACACTCTGATGTTCTATCTCTCTATCCTGTTCTGTTGGTCCTTCTGTCCACTAACCCCAACCAGTCCATGCAGATGGCTGCCACCTCTGAACCTGGTTCTAACAGAGATTTCTTCCTGTTAAAAGGAACTTGGTTCTTCCCACTGTCGCTAAATGCTTGTTCATGTGGATCTTGTTGGGTTTTTTCTTTCTTATTATGAATTTAATATTTTAATAAGTGCATTGAGATGACTTTGTTGTAATTTGCACTATACAAAGTTGAATTGAACTGAATTAAAACAGCGTCATGTGGGTAACAACATATACTGTAAGGTAGAAACCACAACTTGAACCCAAGAAAGTGGCTTTGATCAGAAATGACACGACGAAGAACAAACGGATGATATTCATTGTGATTTCATAGATAAACAGTTTCTGAAAAGACAAAAAAATAAACACAAAAAATAATATCTTACTCAGTAACGGTTTGGTGTAGAAATGTACTTTTAAAAGGTACTCAAGCACAAGTAAAATGACTGACAGAAATAGACTCAAAAAAGTAAAAGTATCCATGTACGTGAGAACTTGTAATCCATTACTTTCACCACTGGAAAATGGCTATTCCCAATTCAACTTTAATCTGAAGTAGGTGGTTAATTCTGCGTATGCGTTCAATGCACTTAATAATTATTAATTTTGGTCGTTCTGCGCATGCGATGATGCACAATAGTCCGCACTGGGGAGCATACAGTATAATCCAGACTTTAATACGCCCCCTGTCCAATCAGAACACTTCCCAACCCACAGACCTTAAGCAGAATCAAATAAAGGTAATTAAATGTGTTTACAATGTAAATCTCAATTTGGAATCACTTTTTTCATGGAAATGCAAAGCAGAAAACAAAATCTGAATTATTTAATTCTGAACAATGAATTCTGAGTTAACAAAAATATATCTCTGTGTCTAGTGTAAGGATAGGAAGAGCAGCAGGTCAGTAGTTTTCACATGTTTATTTCGTTAAGAGTCAAGTTTTAAAATGTGAGGCCCAGTAGGACACAGCAGACAGAAAATGGAAATCCTTTCTCTTTCCTGGCAGTATCTCATGTTCCTGTGTTGTCTGTTAGATTTCCTCCAGGATTGCTGCACACAAAAACATTCTTTCCTACTCTTTGATTTTAAATCCAATTTACC
Organism: Gouania willdenowi; assembly: GCF_900634775.1. NCBI lineage: Eukaryota > Metazoa > Chordata > Actinopteri > Blenniiformes > Gobiesocidae > Gouania > Gouania willdenowi. The sequence continues at coordinate 40,700,658 of NC_041056.1, read as the reverse complement.
TGAATCCCAAACAGACATGCAAGCCTTTTGTTATAGGATGTTTGTTTCTGAGCTTCTTCTAAAATGAATGCCTGACTTATTTGTACTTCACAAAGCTAATACAATATATTCACGTCTGGTTTGATTCAAATACTCTTCATCACAGAACCCATTTCTTCTCTGCAGCTTTGCCCTTCAGAAGGAAAGAGTCAGCGACAAATGTTGTCATTTAATGTTGCATCAAACTGGCACGAATGGTTGAGAAGAAGAAAGCCTCCAGTCCTGGTTTGACGTTCCCTCTCAACTCTTGGCAGCGACAGAGAATTGTTAAAAGAAGTCCCTTAAACAAAAATAATTCACAACATATGTTTATTTCAAAAGATGCAATTCCCTTACAACAAACAAACAGAAAGATAGAGAGAGTTCCCGATACGAAACCATGGACAATAATGGGCTCACGATGATACAGTACATTTAAAAGGGAAAAAATAAAAAACCTAAAAAAAAAAGGTATTTGGACTTTAATAGTGAACATACTTACACTGGGTGTTACAAAGAGATAGGAATATAAAATAAACAGTAACGTAAATAGGAACATGTTTTTTTTCCCGAGGTGTTCCTAGGCCAGCCGAGAAACATAAGATTTATCCTTGGAAATGCGCAAAATCTAAATAGTGCATTAAAAACTGGCAATGGATATTTAAAAAAAAAAAAAAAAAAAACACTCAAATATTGCTGAAAAGTTTTTAAAATTTCATGAGGAGGTTTTTCAGATGTTTCCAAATTGAAACGTATCATCAAAACTCAATGGAAACACTTTTTACACAATTACACATCACAGGACGAGACATACCTGGTCACATGACCACTTTTCTCTGAGAAAACATGGCGTGGGACATTTAGACAGAAGAGGAACCCAGAAAATTCTTAGCATTTTACTTAAAAAGTATTACTGCAACATTAGATGAGAAATAACAAAGGAGGTTCTGAGCGAGATTTCACCACAGGCTCCAAAACAACCTTTAATGGAAACACATTCAAAGCACAATTATACATTGTTGAAGCTTTAGGAATATAGCTTTTATTTTGGGAAAAAAAACTGTAAGTGAAACACAGAGAAAGTCCCTCCAGCGTGCCCTGCATCTTCTTTGGCATCTCCTATCGGTGGGACGTGTCCTGAACTCCTCACCAGGGGGACATCCTAATCAGGTACCTGAGCCACCTCATCTGGCTCTTCTCAATGCAGAGGAGCAGGAGCCCTACTCCGAGCCCCTCCTTTATTATATCTCTAAAGGAGAGCCCAGCCAACCTACGGAGGAAACTTTCAGCCGCTTGTACCCGAGATCTTGTTCTTTCTGTCATGACCCAAAGCTCATGACCATAGCTGAGGGTAGGAATGTAGATCGACCTGTAAATAGAGAGCTTCACCTTCCAACTCAGCTCCTTCTTCACCACGATGGATCACTGCAGACACTGCACTAATCCACCTGTCCACCTCCTGCTCCATCCTTACCTCACTCCCAAACAAGACCCAAAGGTACTTCAACTCCTCTACTTGGGGCAGGATCTCATCCCCAATCCAAAGAAGTCACTCTATCTTCATCCTCTCGAGAACCATGGACTCAGATGCTGGTTCTCATCCCGGCCGATTCACACTCAGCTGTAGGTCACGGTTCGATGGAGCCAACATGACCACATCATCTCCACCAAACCAAACCCCCTGAACGTCCTGACTGCACCTAAAAAACAAAGGGCAGCCTTGGACAATAATAATAATAATAATAATAATAATAATAATAATAATAATAATAATAATAATGGCTTCAATCTACAGTATACAGCACTTTTTTTAAGGAGACTCAATGTGTGTTTCAGAAAACATTATTCATTCACACCAGTCATGAATCTCTGTGTAAGACATGATGTTCAAGTGTGTTTATGTCATTTCACCTGCTTAACTTTTACCACTGACACATTCAAGTCAATGTACAAACAATGACATCACATCTCATAATGATGCTCAGTCAGATGTACGTGTCATTCACTCCACAGTGACAGTATTTTATTCTTATCTATACACTACCTGTGACCAGATGTAATGTGGTATGACTGTCAGAAGTAGGTCGTTAGTTGATCTGAACCAAAACAAAGTCATAGTTCTGGACTGTGAAGGCACCACGCTGAAGTTTGGCTCCACAGATTGTTTAAAAAAGACATAATCTTATGTATTACAATTTTTGTAGCTTTCAGTGTTTTTGGAGTATTTTCTGTGTTTTTCTTGTCTTTGACTGCATTTTCATGCAATAATGTAATTAATTGTACTTTTTTTTCTTCTTGTATTCTTGCTTATGTTTTGTGTAATTTTCTGTCATTTTGTATGTTTACTTTTGCGGGCCACATAAAATTAGACCGAGGACGGCATGTAGTCCCCGGGCCACCAGTTGCCTATGTCTGTTCTAAAACATCAGAGAAGATGAAACAACCCCAGAACCTAAAACACAAATCCATGAAAATAATGTACATACGTTTTTACGTGAATGAAAATCATCCAGGGTTAAAAATATCTACGAGTATGAAATCCATTGCCAATAGAGATCATTATTTCCAATGTGGTTTGATTGGTTTGTACATTTTTTGGATGTTCTGTGCTCTTCTTCTTCTTCTTCTTCTTCTTCTTCTTCTTCTTCTTCTTCTTCTTCTTCTTCTTCTTCTTCTTCTTCTTCTTCTTCTTCTTCTTCTTCTTCTTCTTCTTCTTCTTCTTCCTCTGCTCTCTCAGTGGTTCCATACACTCAGTGTGTCAGTGATGACTTTAACATACACACTCCTGCAATTTAATAATCACTGAATGTCAACCCAGGCCTTTGCTCTCTGTGTGAGTTATGAAAACAACATGGACGTGCACGTGCATGTGTGGGCTCACAGCCTCCTGCCGACCCCGAAACCTGAATGTGTGATAAGATGTAATGAATTTCTGTACTTTGACATAAAACACAGGCCTGACTTAGTGTTTACCCCTCAGAGGAATGCCAGAGACACGGAGCCGCGCTCCTGAAGGCCGCTCCAGGGCGGCTGCTTATATCAAATGACATACGAGACGAGTACGTACGCACACACACACACACACACACACACAAAACTGTGGGAGCTTTAGAAATGCCGCATTTTATGTGTAATTTTTACAAGGCTATTAAACTGAGGACAAAGTGTCGAGGAATGTGTGTACATATGAGTGTGCGTGTGTTGTATTTTACAGGCTTATTCTCTGGCAATATTTCCTTTAGACTTCAGCACTGTTATTTTTTGGTTTTCCACTCTCACAATATAAAGATCAGAACATTATTCTTTGACAAACAGAACCCAGTTGTTGCTACTGGGCCAGCAGTGGGAAAAAGCGTTGCCGAAACCAGTGTGTTTCTCTGGGTAGCGAGCCGTTAAACAGCCATCCGGTACGAGCAGAGGGAAACGTATGCTAACACACAGCGGTAATGATTTTAATATCTCTGTTCAGAGCGCGCGACCACATGGCGTACACTTTCATCACACCTTGCCATGTGAGAGTCAGCCCACTCCATCCTTTCCCCATCTGTCTCATTCTGCATCTCAGCCCTCCTGTGTCTTCTTCATCACGTTAGTGAGAAATAAGCTGATTCGTATTTGGGATTTACGCTGGAGCAGATGCTCGCTTTCACTCGCTATGGTTTTTTCTTCTTCTTCTTCTTCTGGCACAAATGTATATTCCCTCGTAGAAAATCTGTGTGCATACCTTCCATTACCAGCAGCTGCACCAAGATCTGATTATAATTTTTTGGATTATATATTCATATGCATTTTTTTTCTGCACTTCCAATCTCAAGCCACGCTGGGAGAGAGACGCAGGGAGGGTAAACATTATCTCTGAAAGAGAGAATTGTGTTACTCCCTTCAAATTAGTGTTGATTATCATCCATCTTACAGTCCTATATGATATAGATCAAGTAGTGGTAGCTTACTGGTTAAAGAAGCAGACTTCAAACCAGATGGTTGTTGGTTCCATCCCTGCTGGGGGAATGAGCCATTATCCTCCTTGTGCTGCCCCAAGCCCAGGTGAAAGCAGAGGAAATGCACGCGACCTAGAAATCAATGCATAATGAACCAATAATCTGCTGTAGCAAGCATGGAAAGGAAATATTAATGGTAGAAACAAAAGGGACTTGAGACTCTGGCTCCAACCCGTCTCAAACTACAGAAAGACAAAAATGTCCAGATTTTATCAGCAGTTCAGATTAAAACATGGCTTTTACACCGTGTCTCATTTCCTGAGCGTTTCCCCTCTTTGTTCTCCTGCTCCACCAGTTGCTGCTGGTCTCAAATGTTCAGCTCAGAGAAAGATAAGGTCACAATCCTCTACCAAAAGTCCGAGGGGTGGATTCACTGAAGGTTTAGGGCTAATAAAACTTGCAGACGTCACTCCATGTGCTAATAAGGGTACAAACCCTAGGAAATCAGGACTGCACTCTCGGGAAATCTCATCCCGCAAGACTTCTTTGCAGGAAGATGGACGCTCCAAAGCTCCTTAGAACACTACATTCCTTTGTTGTTTCACGTCTAATGAGGCACTAATAAGTTAATATGTTCTGTGACATGTATTTAATGGTAAAGTGTTTCCATGGCGCTTCTGCAACACATTTAAAAATCGTAACGTCTGAAAAACCTCCTCATGAAAGCGTAAAAACATTTTAGCGATATTTGAGTGTTTTTTATATAGTGCATTTCTAAGGATAATAGAAACACAGCTACTGAACCACCAGTTTAACTGTAAAAAAAATACGGTGGAAATGTGTGATATTGTCCCAAAACAAGTAGGTCAGGGTTTAGTTTGTGTAATATAGACACCACAAGCAAAGTAAAACAATTACAAATGGTTTAAATCCCAATCTTTTTTGTCCCATGTACCCCCAATCTCATGTGTGGAACAAACGTGTTCTCCTAAACCCCTAAATATTGGTTCCATAAAACCTAAATATAAATTCAAGAGTGAGCGGAATTTAAAGTGGAATGTAGTTAAAATACAACTTTTATGTGATTACTTCAAAAGTAAGTATAGACCATCTCCTAATTATTGTTTCTTATTGTCAGAAGTGTAATAAAATGGCTTCTACGGCATAAATTAATAAATTACAAGAAAATCTAGAATGTAATTAGTTTGTGGTGAATTTGTTTAAAAAAAAAAAAAAAAAACAGGCCAAAAAGTAACTAGGAACATTTACCAATTCCTTACTCACTTACCAACCCCTTTCCGAGTACCCCCTGCAATGTGCTCCTGTACCCCTAGAGGTACACGTACCCCTGTTTTAAATCAACGTATTATCTTCATTCAGTTTAAAAATAGGTAATTGTGTGTGTTTAATATCTTGTTTAGAAGACCAAGTCAAAAACCTTGGTGTTCTGATTGACTCAGATCTTACATTCAGCATCAGATCAAATCTATCACAAAAACATCTTCTACCACCTAAAGAACATCTTCAGAGTGAAAGGTTTAATGAATCAGAAAGATCAGGAGAAACTGGTCCATGCTTTTATCTCCAGCAGACTGGACTATTGTAATGGTCTTCATCAAACATCTACAGCTGGTTCAGAACGCTGCAGCTCAGGTCTGAACCAGAACAAAGAGATCAGAACACATTAGTCCAGTTTTCAAGTCTTTACACTGGCTCCCAGTCAGCCTCAGAATAGACTTTAAAGTTCTGCTGCTGGTTATAAATGTGTGAATGGGTTTGGTCCAGAATACATCAGTGAGATGTTAGTCAGGTATGAACCCAGCAGGTCTCTCAGATCTATGGACACAGGTCAGATAGTGGAGCCCAGAGCTCACAGTAACCATGGTGATGCTGCTTTTAGTTGTTATGCTGCAAAGAAGTGGAACAAACTGCAGCAGAGCTGAAGTCAGCATCACATGTGAACATTTTTAAATCAAAGTTAAAGGCACTTTTTTTCTCTACTGCGTATGATTGAGAGAGAGATTTATGGTCATGTTGTTGATGTAATGATGATTTTACTGATGATTTTAATTGATTTCACTGATGATTTTAATTGTTCGTATTGATTTTAAACAATTGAATGTTTTATCATGTAAAGCACATTGAGTTGCCTTGTGTATGAAATGCGCTATACAAATAAATTTGCCTTGCCTTGCCCTTGCCTATTTCTTTAACAGTAAAATAATAAAATGTTTTGCATGTATAAAAAATATGAATAGTTGTCATTAATTAGCTACACGTCTATATTCAGTGTTTTTTTTATTGCTTTTTATTAAATATGTTGTTTAGTTCTTTAACTTGTATTTAATCCTCATTTAATTAACAGTCTTTTACTTAATTATGTACGTTTTTCTTTCTTTTTCTTTCTTTTTTGTAATATTTTTTAGCCTTTCTAATGCAACAATTTCTCCTGGGAGAAATAAAGTATTTCTGATTCTGATTCTTAACAGTAAAATAATAAAACGTGCATATATAAAAATATAAATAGTTATAGTTTTCTACCTTCACTTCTATATTTAGTGGTGTTTTTTTATTGCTAATACTTATATACTTATACTTACATATCCTGGTTGGCAGACTGCGGGATGTGGTTGGAGTGGTTCAGATCGTACCTGACCGGTAGAACATTCTCTGTGGACTACAACAACGAAACGTCAGAAACTGCGGATTTAAAGTGGGGTGTACCTCAGGGCTCGGTCCTTGAGCTGCTTTTGTTCCTGATTTATTTACTCCCTCTCGGTGAGCTGATGCAGCAGTGCCCTGATGTCTCCTATCACCTATATGCAGATGATCTCCAGCTGTGCTGCAGTTTTAAGCCCTCCGAACCCCAAAACGTGCTTTCCCTCACAAACTGTCTGGTGTCGGCGATTGCCTCCTGGGTTGCTGGGTGGCGGGGTGTGGCTGTGGGTTGCTCCGTCGGCCCTTGCGGGTCCTTGGCTTGGCTCCCTGGGGTGCACCTTTGCTAGGGATGTCGCTTGCGCGACGAGCCAGGCGGGGCCCCCTCGGGGGCTTTTTGTACGACCGCAATGGCCGGGGTGTGGACGTTATGGCTAGGGGGTGGGGTGAGGGGTGCTATGGGGCCTCCCCGGGGGTCGTATTGGGCGGGTGTGCGGGGGCGCGGCGCGTGGTTCCTGGCCCGGTGGATCCGCGTTGGGATTGGCTGGTCTGCTGGCTGGGTGCACCGGGCGCCGTGGGCGCGATTCTGGGGCGGGGGTGCCCCGGGGGCGGATCCTTGGGTTACGTGTCCGGGGAGGTGCTCTCCGGCCATCTGCCCGGGGACCGGCCGCGGCTCGTGGCGGCGCTGCGCAGCCTTGGGCGGGGCAGGGCTGGTGGCCTTGGGCCCGCTGTTGTTCGGGGTGTGCTGGCGTCGGGGGGGTGTCTCGTGCCGGTGCGTGGGTCGTCGGGGATTGCCTCCGTGGGGGGGGGGGGGGGGGGGGGGGGGCTCTATTGGCGCCGTTGGTGTGGGGGGGCGGTTCCGGGCTGGGGGTGCTTCGGTACTCTGGCTTGCCGGTCCGTGGCTGGCGGGATGGCCCTGCTTGGCGGTGGATGGCGTCCTCTCTCGTCGGGGGGGCCGGGGCCGCCTCCCGGTGGAGAGTGTTGTATCGTGGCGCCGGGTGGGCCTGTGCTGGCCCTGGTGCGGGCATGGGCCTCCCCCCTGCTCGGCCGCTCCCCTTGGTGGTGGGGTGGCGTTGCTCCGGGCCGGCGGGCGGCGGGGGTCGCCCCCTGGGGCGCCGGGGGATGTTGTTGGTGCCTGGCTGTGCCCGGGGGTGGGGGGTGTCGCCGTGCTCCGCGGGGCCGGCGCGGTCTGGGGGGTGCCGTGGGGGGGGGTCTCCGGCTGTGCTGTTCCGGGGCCCGCAGTGCCACTTGCCCGTCTGCGCCATCTACCCTCTCGCGTGGCCCGCCACGCGGACGGGCCCGGCTCACACTGGACAGGCCTCCTACATGTTCACTTCACCCCACTCCCAGCTGGTCTGGCTCACTCACAAAATGCACCACACACCAATACCCAACCCTTGGGGGGCTGGATGGTGGGGCTGGGGGTGGAGGGGGCCGCCACCTGTGTTACTATGTAGTGGCGTGGGGGCGGCCCTCCCACCTCTAGTTGCCCTACTAATCCCTCCAATTTTAATTGCATCTCAACATGTCACCCCCCGGAGGGTGTATCATCATTTACACCCTCCGGCCTATTACACCACATACACATAAATCCACAGAGGCTGGAGGGGGAGCACCGCTCCCCTCCATCCCCCTTCTTTTAATTACACCCCATACATTCACCAAACACACACATTCACACAGGGGATCGGGAAGTGCCTCTCCATTGGGGAATGGAGAGGCACCATAACAGGGTGGTGGGTTGGTACACATATTTGGGCCTCTCCGGTGGGGGCCTGGCCCCTCTGTTGGTGGCTGGGCCACTGCATAGAGTAAAAGCACATCAAGATGGTGCGGTCGGGCGTGGCGGTGGGTCTCGGGGGGGCTTTGCCGGGGTCTCTCCTTGCGGGGTCTTTCCGGGCTGTGTCGGCCGGGTGGGGCGCGGGGGTGCCTCTCCCCCTTGGGTGTGGCTTGGTGCTTGCTTTGTCTCCTGGTGGCCTTGGGGGCGGGCCCCGCGGTGTGCGGGCCCGGGGCGGCCTGCCTCGCCGGTTTGGGGGGTGGGTGTGCTGGGGGGGTGCTGGTGTCCTCACCGGGGTTGGGGCAGGGTTGTTTGGCGCCTCGGGATGATGCTGTTTACTGGGGGGGCGGCGTTAGCTGTTCCGATGGTTGAGGTTGCTTTCGGCCGCCTGGTGGGTATGTCCTGCCATCTGCGGACTGGTGGGTGGGTCCGGGGCATCTTTGGCTGGGGGCTGCTGTCCCGCGCTGGATGTGTGCCGTTGGGGTGCCTCCGTCCCCGCGGTGGGGGTCGCCGGTTGCTCGCGGGCCGGCGGGGGGCGCTGCCCCGTGGCTTGCGCTGTCCGGGGGGCGGCGGGCCCTGGGCTGCTGGCCTTGTGCTGTCTGGGGCTGTGCGGTCCTGCTGGGCTGTGGCCGGGACCTGGGCTGGGGTGGGGGGCGCGTCCCGGGGGGCTTGGCCCGGGGGCTTGCCCTTGGGGGGTCCTGGTCCCTGGGGGTGCTCCTGGGGCCCGGGGTGCTTGGCCGGCTGGCCGGGCCGGTCCTGGCGGGGGTCTTCTGGGGCGGGTGGCGCGTGCCGCGCCCTTGCATACCTTCTGGTGCGGCCCCTGCTTGGGCAGTCCCCCGTGAGGCAGAGTGTCGGGGTTAGATTAGGGGGCCACATCCCGGCGGGGCGGTCTGGCTTGGCCTCTGGAGGGGGCCCTGGCTTTAAAGAACTGAAGCTCGTGGCGCGGGCGGCATCAGCATCTGGGGCGCCCGGGGGGGCTAGGTTGGGGTGCCTGGGGACCGGCGGGGGACTCCCAGCGGCCCCCTGGTGCCTTATGCGGCTTGGGGTGTGGTCGTTCGCCCTGGGCGGGCTGCTCCTGGTGCTGCATCCATTCCGGGTCCTCCTGGCCTGGGGTCGGGTCCTTGCTGGCTCTGGGCTCACCGGCGAGGGCCCGCCGGCTGCCCGTTCGGCGTGGCTCTGGTCGTCTGCTGGGCGTGGGCTTTGGCTCCTCCGCTGGGGTCTCGGGCGGGGGGCTCTCTGGGCCCTCCCCTCGGGGGGCTGGGCACGGGGGTGTGGGTGGTGGTGGGGGGGTGGGGGGCTGGGGGGGTTGGGGGTTGGAGTCGGTGGCGTGGTGCGCTGGGTCCTTGGCTCCTTGGGGGCTTTTCGGGTGTGTATGGGGGGGGGCAATGGCAGCCTCTCGGCTTGGGACCTTGGGGGCGTTCGGGGGGCTGCTTGGCCGTGGGGTGGTCGCCGGGGGCCCCTAGATCTCTCGCTCTTTCTGCTGGCCCGACTGCTTCTTCGGGCCCGGGGGCGGCTTATGGGTTTTGCAGTAGCGGCTCTTGGAATCACATTTGTCATGGACGCACTGGCCTCGGGCTGTGGGATAACACTCATACTGGGCTCAACCATAGACACGTTGTTCCCAAATACCTGTTTTATGTAACTTCCACTCACTTCCTCCTCTGCTCACAGCCACCACCATTATTCCTAAGCCGCACACTGGTCACCAGACTGGCTTGATAACACAACAATAAGCACAATATACACAACCACAATTTCACATCACATCACTTGAAACTTATTGATTATTCCCCACCCATTCGTTTTCCTATCTTGTATCCCTCCTCCCTGTTAACTCCCCCCCCCCACCCCCCTCACCCTGGTGTAACACTGCCCTCTCTTTTTTACATCCTCCCTTTAATAAAGTATTTACCCTTCCTTAGGGAGGGCTGGTGATGGTCACAATTATGCAATGAAATAAATTCATTTATTTAATTGCAATAATAAAATATGCATTGCTGTTAAAAGATTGCACTTCTTGTAGTGTTAACCTTCAACAGCATGTGCAAACAAGGTAAAAAAAAAAAAAAAAAAAAAAAAAAAAAGGTAAAACAATGGCTGAATGAAAATAGCCTCCAACTGAACTCCAGTAAAACGGAAACCCTAGTCGTTGCCCCGGACATTATTGCTCCTCTTATCAAACAGCACCATGGCGCCCTAAGTAGCACGGTTAAAAGTTCTATAAGGAACCTTGGAGTAACTTTTGATGAAGGGATGTCCCTAGAACGTCACTCTAAGCAGCTCATCAGGAACTGTTTCTTCCACCTGAGAAACATCTCAATGCTGAGACACATAGTCTCTGGTCCTGAGCTTGAGATGGTCATCCACGCGTTTGTTTCCTCACGGTTGGACTATTGTAACAGTCTGTTTACATGCCTTAGCAAAAAGGATCTGGCTCGTCTTCAAGTGGTCCAGAACTCTGCTGCACGCCTCCTGACCCGTACCTGTAGGAGAGCCCATATCACTCCTATTTTAAAAACTCTACATTGGCTCCCTGTCATCTACAGGATGAATTTTAAAATCCTTGTGCTGACTTTCAGGGCCCTTCATGGCCAGGCGCCTGAATACATTGAGGGTCTGATTCAGCCCTATGTTTCAAACAGGAGCTTGAGGTCTTCTTCTCAAAACCTGCTGATGGTCCCCCGCACCCGCTTTAAAACACGAGGTGATCACTCTTTTAAGGCGGTAGCTCCTCGTCTCTGGAATGCTCTTCCACACACTCTGCGGATGCTTGACTCTGTGGATGTTTTTAAAAGTCATCTAAAGACACTTTTTTATGGAGGCTTTCTTGACACACTCCTGTTTGTGAATGGACTCTTTTATACATTGTAGCATCATTGTAGTGGACTTTTATATGCATTGTCCCCTTTTTAAACTGTAAATTGTGAAGCACTTTGTGACCCTGGTCTGAAAAAAGCACTATATAAATAAACTTTACTTACTTACTTACTTAAACACAGTATTGTGTTTAAGTATGTGTATGAATGCTGACGTGTCCTCAATCACTGCGTGTAAAAAAGGCTGATCGATCAACCGTTAAAGCTGACCGTTGTGTTTCTACCTCTGCCTCCCTAATTCCTCACCGTTCAAGGACGGAGCAGCGTTTGATGCTTTAGTCTGAGGAGGAACCCAGCTGAAATGAACATTAGTTTAGTCTCTGTGTGGGTGGTTGTTGTGAGGTGATGACCTCAGCGGGGTGAAGATTTAGTGTGCGAGTGTTGTTACAAAGTGGTTTGTGTGTTCCCACCCCATCCAGGTCAGCATGATGTTATTTAAAGGAGCATAGGGCAGGATTTGTGAAAAAATAAACATTCATATTAAAGGGGCAGTATTATTAAAAATCACTTAATAATGGTTTTGCTACAGTGATATACATTCATTTAGCCTCATTCAGAGGGTCAAAGTTGAAAAACTTCTTGTTATTCCTCATTTTTCAAAAAGTCACCTCCAAATGGGTCAGATGGATTTTTCTCTCTACTTGACATCACGTAGTGGAAACTCCTCCTCCTGACAATCCTGGCTCCTCCTACCCTTTAAGAATGTGAGCTCCTCCCTCTCAAACTGCCTCACAGCTAAAACAAACACTGTGATTTAATACAGAATATATATTATACTTTATTGTCATATACAGTATGCTACACACACTAAATGTGTTCTCTGTATTTAACCCCTACCTTGAGGAGCAGGGAGTAGTTGCAGTCAGTTCCATTTTTAGTAGCCGTTATACCGCCTCGTGTCACCTTTGAGAAGATGTGACGTGTTTGACCCAATGCGACGCAGCAGTTGAACAAAACAGTGGACTACCACCTTGAATGGACTATTCCTGTAATTAGTGGTGGAGAGAAGGACAGGAAAGCAACGTGGCAGCTCCAGTGAGTGTTTGAAGCAGCTGACTCAGCTGAATGACTCCGCTGCTGCTGCTGCACGCATGCCCTGAAACACTGTTTGTCTGACTCACAATCACAGTAGCCGCTTAAATATCCATGTGTTTTACTGAAATGTGCATTTTTTTTGGCTGAAAACAATAACAAGAGTGTGTGGATAGCAAAAGAAAATCACTAGAGATCAGCTGTTGTGTGGAGTCTGCATCTACAGACACGCCTACTCATGAATATGCATAAGTTGGCCCAAAACAGCCCATTTTAAGAACTGCTCAGAAAGTCACTTTTCAGAGGCTAAAACTCCTCCTCATGTACTATGTTGTTGGGGTTCTTACAACAAATGGAGATTACTGAAAAAGTAGCATAATACAGGACCTTTAAGCTTTTTAATGCTAATGGTTGATGACGCGCTCTAAACCAAAGAGAATGAGCCCACACACATTTCTCCCTTTTGCCTTGAACAGATTGTGATACATTTTGTTCTGCTGTTCAAATTTCCTGCGCAGTTCTGCGAGGTGACGTCAAATGGCGCTGATGGTGACGTCAATGACGCTGAGGGTGACGTCAAATGATGCTAGTGCGCATTCTAGAAGGCTTGGAGAGGTGTCCCAACACCTGGAAATAAAGAAGAATGAGAAGAAAACGGCTTTGAGACTGAAGGACAAGTAGAGTGGACTAAACTACTGTTTGGTTCAACAGATGTACGCAGAGGCATGTGCACGGCTCTTGCAGTAAACAGTCAAATGACCGGCAAGTAAATAAATAACCGTGTCACAGTTAGTGTGCGGATCGGGCAGCATTTTCTTTTCTGAGTCCGACCCAACAGTGAAAACCTGAAGGAAATGACATATTTAAGTGTGTTTTAGTGGTAAATACTGATTTCATTAACAAACAACAATGTCAACATCAGATCAGCGCACAAGTAACAAGAGAACGTGAAACACAAACATGGGTTCAGACCCATCGGATCTATTTACATAATCTATGTATCAAAGATAAGGATAATTCATGGTATTGTGCAGAGAAAGGATGTTTCAACGGTGTATTCCTTTCTGATGATCCTGTTCTAAATATCTGCCCTAACCCGACACGTCGGTGCCGTCACTGTTTGGTCGGATATCCATCCTCTAGTTACAATATCTAATCAGCTGTGCCCCGGTGATAAACAGTTGATGCGTGTTTCCATGATCAGTTTCTATTTAGATTTTGCGCATTTCCAAGGGTAATCGCTCATGTAAATGTGCTGCTTTAAGTGGCGCAGTGGGTAAAGAAGAGCACTACACATCAGGCGATCAAATCGTTTGTAGGCCATCTTACGTATTCCGTCTTCTTGGGATTTCCAGAATACGTTATTTTTGGACATCCAGACGATGTCCGAAAAAGACGTTGTAAAAACTTTCATTTTGCACCCGCCAGAGACGTCTTCTCAACTTCAGGCCATCACGTCGTTTCAACGTCGTTTCAACGTTGAAAAAAAAAACAATCCGTTTTTTTTTATTTCTTAATTTGGTTTTGAAACGAAATAACCAAAGAACGAAGGGTCACGTATTATTCTTTCTACCATTTTGCAATTTTATTTTCCAAGTTTTAGGAATTGCAGAAATCAGCTGGTTGAATTGTAACTGATTGAGAGAAATGCTAAAAAAAAAATTCTACAGTTTTCAAAAGAAATAAAATCTCCAAACAAATCTAGAAGGTCGTTGACAAACATGAACCCATTTTAGACCCATTCCTCCCACAACAATGCTTGTCTCCATCAGTAATGTTTGAATTCATCCATAGAAACTGTGTCTTTATCTGAATAAAAGTTTTCATTGTCAGCAGCTTTAAATCAGCTTAGATGTTCATCTCAGACTAGTGTCAAAGTGTTGCACTGCTTGATTCATTCAGCACTTTATTTTAGTGGAAAATGCAGATCCTCCTCCGTGACATCTGTGATAAGGTGGATCTGTGATGCATTTTATTTTTCTTCTGTCCCAAACTGAGTCCATAACTCAGGTACGCTAAAGTCCAGAGGTGCAGAGAATGAAGGGCGAGAGGCTGTTTTACTGCAGGGAGAAAGATGTAAATCCTCAAAGTCTGGCACCAGAGGAGTCCCCCCTCCATGTGGCCCTGGAGGACGAGCCCAAATCAAGGACATCTGCTTTCCTGTTTAAGGCTACATGCACCTGCACTGCATGTAAATACAGTCACTCTGTCCCCGTGAGAAACTATTGGATTTGGACGTGTTCAACTTCTGCTGCAAAGCGCTCTGAGATCAAGTGGTGAATAAGAGGAGGAGCTTCTATGAACAAAGGCTGTTCTTCAAAATAAAGTCGGGAAATATAACACGAGTCAGACAAAGGGACTGAGTTTACTGTACTATACTATACTGTATACTGTAGTATGATGAGGATGATCGGCGTTCCCACTGAAGTATACTGATGCATTTAGAACCTACAGCATTAAAAACCTAAATATCTCTGTTGATTCTTCACCTTTGAAAGTTCTGAAAACATTTGACATGAGAAAGTGACCAAGTAACCAATCCAAAAACACAAGCATATATTCAGACTAAAACCTGTCCGCTGATACCACATTTTACACAAAATGAACATGAATGGTCTGGTCCTCCCAAGTCACGCTAGAGCTGAAACACAATTTTCATTTTATGTAAAATGTGATATCACAGGTTTTATTACCCCAAGTCCAAATATGTGCTTGATTTATTTATTGTATGTAGCTTTAGAAATATAGCTATAAAGTATAATATATATTCTATATTAAACCACAGTGTTTGTTTTAGCTGTGAGGTATAGTTTGAGAGCAGCTCACATTCTTATAGGGTAGGAGGAGCCAGGATTGTCAGAAAATCCAACTGTCCTGTTTGGAGCTGACTTTTTACAAAATGTGGAATAACAAGGAAGGGAGGAAACAGAACTTTTTCAACTTTGTCCCACTGAATGAGGCTAAAGGGATGTATCACTGAAGCAAAAACATTATAAAGTCATTTTTTCATAATACTGTCCCTTTCATGGTTTTGTTACGTCCCCCACCTGCTCCACATATAGGTGTGAGCAGAGGTGGGCAACTATTATCACAGCAGGGCCACAAAACTGTGATTGTGTCTGATCTGAGGGTCATGCTATCAATAGTAATGTCAGCATTTAGAATAATAATCAATCAGAGCATTAACACAGAAAACAACAAAGAGTTTGTGTTATTTAGGGGTTTTATTCTATATTTTCCCATTATTTTAATATATTTTTGTTATTTTCATGTGCTTTTGTTCAGTCTATTTTTGTTGTAATGTTTGTTTTCTGGAGTCATTTTGTGTATTTTTGTTATTTTGTTCATTTTATCTGTAATTTCGTGCATTTATTTTGGGGTAACACAAAATTAGACTGAGGGCCCATGTTATGCTTTAGGGCCTGATTTCTAAACTGAACTACTTGTCTTCACTTTAAATTGTATCAGGTCTCTGGTCCAGGTAGAGCTCCACAGATACGACACTGTTTCCTGGTGTTTATTGCTCACTTTGTAAAGGCATGGTTTTCCATAAGTTCTGTCACTTTTATGCAGATGAGCTTGTCTGCTCTGCTGCTGTACATCTGTCTTTCAGCTGCTGCTAAAACTTATAAAATAGGTGTGATTAATCACGTGTCAAACTCATGGTCCGGGTGCAAAATCAGGCCCTTTGTAGCATCCGATTCGGCCCGCAGGAGGAAGTAAAAATTACAAAGAAAACATGTATCATTGTGTGAATGAAACTCAACACTCCTGGTGCTAATATTGCAGCCATTTTTAATGTAAAACATTTTCCTTAAATGATTACACAATATTTCCCTTAATTGCATATACATTGGTCACAAAATCTAGGAAATGTGAAGTGAAGATCCTGTTAGGATTGTATTTTATGTATATGTAGAACTGCTCAATAATTACTTGTTTTCCTGTTTAACATCTGTGGCCCATTTGAGATCAAACTGCTCCGTATTTGGCCCTTGAACTAAAATGAGTTTGACACCCCTGACCTACAGAGTCCTTCCCTGAATCGCCTCCACCCTACTCCTTTCTGCCTGCTAACATGCGCACCTATCATATACATATTCCACTGATTACAGTGTTTACTGTGTCATTGGAAAGCTGAGAATCTGCACTTTCACAATCTGTAAATAAATGAAAACCCACACCAATCAATAGAGTCATATTTACCCTGAAAACTCCATGCGATGTACACTAAACCAGGGGTTCTCGACTCTTTTCACCCTGGGACCCACATTTTGCCATAGTCATTAAATCTATCTAGTTTTTCAAAATTAGCTGTTGAAAACACATCTATTTTAAACATAAATCTATATATTTTTCCGTGCAACATGCATTTCACAGCATGCCTGTCATAAGAAAACGTTCTTTCAAAATAAAAGACAAGTCCAACATGAGAGATATTAAGAATGTATTTATTTTTGACCAGCTGTCACCCAGTACAGGTCCGCAACCCACTTTTGGGTCCCGACCCACCAGTTGAGAATCACTGCACTAAACTGTGATTATGAAGCTATGCTTTTATTGTCTCGTAACTTTGAGGATTTTGAAACAACAAGAATAAATAAATGTCAAAGTTAAGTGCCTTTAAATGATCAACGGCTCCATTAGGCCACGCCCCTTCCTTTAGGACCATGAAGGCGGGAATAATAGAGCTCTAAACCTGCTGAAGTGCATTTAGAGGATGAATTGATAAATAAATGAGCAGATTTGATGGGTTTTTTTTCTGACAATGTCACCTTTTCTTTTTCTAGGCACATTTTCAGAAAGTATAAGTGTTTGGGTAAAAAATAGCACACACACACACACACACACACACACACACACACACACACACACACACACACACACACACACACACTCTCCTTGAGTTGTACATTCCATGGCTGTAAACGAGCCTGAAGCAGCAGAAACAGGAACATTATATCACTGTAATTCCCACTCAGAATGCGTCCTGTGTGCGTTTTTTGGCTGCTTTCCTGTTAACTCTGCATGTTGGGTGACCCTCAGTGCTACGTCTGTGCTGTGTTTCACAGCACATTGACTTTATTTATGCTTTCTTTCACAGGTAGGGGCTTGAATTATACATGAGGTCTGGCAGTGGCGCTGAATGTAAATCAATAGCAGTGCTCACTTCATCTGACACAAATAATATCTCTGTGAAGAGGCTCCGCCCACCCTCAGTCCCACCTTGTCCATGAATGGATAATGTCCCAATGTGAGCAAATGACAGGATTAAAGCAGCTCTGATGAAGGTATACACTGAGAGAGGAAGTGATGTAATGACATGTAATGATGGCGTGATTGTAATTTAGATGATAATTTCTGTCATCACTCACGTGAGAGCAGTGGTGGAAAAACCAGGTCTTATGATCATATACTTTAATGTGTGCCAACCATTCATTGTGTATTTAATAAGTAGGCCTATAAACCTAAAGAACCATTTTCATTACATGTCTTTTTAACAAATGGTTTTAAAAAAATATCAGAATTTTTTTGTCAGTTCTTCCGCAATTATTCAAGTACACTGTACATTTTTTGTCTGATCAGATTCATACTTTTAGAGATATGGACAATTTATTTTTCTTCCATTTTCAGCTACTAATATCTCAGGAACTACATCACATAGGACAGTGTTTCTCAAATGGGGGTACGCAAGGGTACAAGCTACAAGGGTACTCGAGAGAGAGAGAGGAAAATTAACATATTAAAACATTAAAAACATGGAGTTGTATGTTTATTTTTAGTTAAAAATAATAATCATAATAATGATGATGGAAAAGAACTTGATTACCAGATATTATAAAAACTATAGAAATAAATCTATTCAGGAGGCAATAAATACTATTTCATTCCAATTATTTACAAAATGAGATTCTTTAAAACGTGTGTTATCACTTATACATTCCATTATTATGCTTTATTGTTGTATTTTCATAATATTCTGAGCATACTTGGGACAAAAAAGTTGGAGAACCACTGATATAGCAAATGTAAATATGGTATAATAATACAGCTCCACCTTGTCTCTCAGAATATACATAAATATCTGCTATACATCATATTTATCTGGTGGACATGTCAGCTCCTCTAAATAGTCACAAAGTCAGTGTGTGTTTGGGTCTGGAACATGTTTGGGTCTTCCCTGTAATGTGATCAGCATAGAGCTATGAACATAGACTGTTCACATCACTAATGATTAGTCACATATATGCATTGGTTCTTGGGTGAAACGCTTTGGAAATATGAAAAAAAATAAAAAAATAATGTTTCTATTTTCATTGGCTCATAACTTCATGTGGGAAAAAATGTGATCTGTTTTAATTTATAGAATAAATATTACTCTTTCTTGGGATATAAAACTATTTTTCTTTTTCATTTTTATTTTGAACCCTAACTTTGGGTCATTTCACCACTTCCAAATATTGAAAATCCTTTACATGAGGCTATTGTAGCGTGTCTTTGTGTTTTATAATCATTAGTTTTTGACAGAGGTGACAAGTAACAAAGTACAAATACTTCATTACTGTACCTAAGTAGTTTTTTCTAGTATCTGTACTTTGCTTAAATATTTATTGTTTTGGGGACTGTTTATTTTTACTCCTTACATTTTTAAGCAATTATCTGTACTTTCTACTCCTTACATTTTAAAACTGAGCTCGTTCCTTTAAAGATCTTCGAAGATGACGTCATGACGTAAAAAGGCACAAATATTTTCAAGTTTTGAAAAAAGTTAAACTCAAAGCTGTGCTGGGTTTAATTGAGCATTTGCATTTTTTTTTCTTGACACATTTTACATGAGTGATAAATTCTCCAGTTGTTCAAAGGAAACAGATTTTACTTGTTTCCATAAGTACATTTAATAGCATGTACTTTTTTTACTTTTACTCAAGTGAAGGTGCAACTTTAGTACTTTTACTTTTACTGGAGTCATTTTTTATTCAAGTATTTATACTTTTACTTTGAAAGCATGTACTTTTGCCACCTCTGGTTTTTGACTAGTAACATCAAAAATCTTAAAAACATTTATTTTTTAAAACATACTTATTAACACATGTCCCATCTTCAGGTGTTTACAGGCCCAAACACACAAACTTTTCCCTATTATGAGGAGCTGGCAGGTCCACCAGATATTATTCTATATTCTGAGAGAGAGCGTAGGTGGAGCTGTGTTATTACACCATATTTGTGTTTCCTATGTGATGCAGTTCCTGAGATTAGACGCTGAAAATAGAAGAAAAATAAGGACTCGCAAAAATCCACACAATTGACCCCCTCACTAAATCCATACATCAAAAAGTATTAATCTGATCAAACTAAAAGTTTACAGTGTGACTATTGATAGGAAATGGCACCATGATAAAGTCGTTATTCAGTCAGTGATGCTCAACATGTGACTCTTTATGTCTTAATTTTAACTCTTATTCCTTCAGAAAACCTTAAAAGAGGGAAACTATTTAACGCTTTTTACTTATTTCCTTTGTCCAAAAGATTACGACACTTTGGTTACCTTGTCCTAATAAATACCCTTTTTTCATTTTTTAACCTTTCATCCAATTTTTGTCCTTTATTTATTTTTTGGCCACTTTTCATCCAAATTAGCAACTTTTTGCCCAATAAACACCACTTTTTAACTTTTTGTTCCACTTTTTTGCTATTATTTTCCACATTGTGCTCATTTAAGCTGCCCTTTGTCTTTACATAGCACATGGTTCTTCTTTTTTTGCCTATTTTTTGGCCACTCTTGATTACTTTAGGCCCATTTTAGTGACTTTACACTCTTTTCTTGCCGCAGTTTTGCGACTTTGGGATCATTTTTGCTTACCTGTTAACAAGTCTGCCTCCACTCACTCGTATAAAGAACCTAGCAGACTTAACTGACCAACCACCAGGACGATGTCTGGTATACCAGATGCCACTACGTCTGCCCACAGCAAAGACACTGTTATTGTCACGCTCCAGGTTTATCACATTTATTACCATTTATTTGATAAACCGCCATGTGACATCACAGCTTTCCTTTATTTTATGGTGATTCTATGTTTGTCTGTTCAGGTTTTGAGTTTAAATCCTTACGTGTGTAAGAGTGTGTTGGCATTGTGTGTCCCTAATGGTGCAGTGTGTCACTACTCTATAATGTTGCTCTGGAAAACAGAGCATGCTGATTAACAGTTATTACAGAAATAAATGAATTTGGGAAATTTTAATGAATCTTTATTTTGTAAATAATCATCACTACTGTAATTTATTGTATTGTAGCGGTCGATGCTCCCTCTCACTGTGTGCACAGACACTTCTATAAAATACAATGGTAGGAGGAGTTAGCTTGTAAAAGACTTTATGGACCGTGTTAACAGTTCCAGTTCAGTAAAGCAATAAAGTGGAAATAACTAACAAACCATGTAAAGCGTTTATGGAGCTCACATTATTTGTTTTCAGTAGAAATCGGTGCAGGAACAAATTTCTATCAGCAACTATTCCCTTCTGAGTTAGATTGAAAACGAAAAAATATGTTGAAAAACATGATGGAGAAATCTTTTGGGAATTTCTGAAATTTTCCACATCATCAAACTGTAATGAAATGCTCCAATGCTACTGAAGAAAGTCAACATAACTGATTTATTTTATAAGTTTTGAAATTATTCAAATTATTTGGAATTGGTTCTTTATTTCAGGCTTTAGTTTCATGTTGTTAATAAAGGCTAAGGCTACTTATTTATCCTTTATAGCACATGTGTCAAACTCAAGGCCCGGGGGCCAAATCCGGCCCTTTGGAGCATCATATTCAGCCCACAGGAGAAAGTGAAAATGACAGAAAACATTGTGTAAATGAAACTCAACAATATTTGCAGGTGCTCACAGTTTCCCCAGTGCTTATATCACATGATCAGTCATTTTTAATGATAAACTGTTGAAAAAAAACCTCAAAATTCTTAAAAAAAAAAAAAATCTTTCAATTTTTCTCAAATTGTTACATAATATTTTTCTTAATTAAATAGAAATTGGTCACAAATCAAGGAAATGTAAAGTGAATATCCTGCTGGCAATGATATCTGTCACTTATTGCTTCCATATTTTAGTTTTATGTATATGTACAAGTTTAAACTAGGGCACAATAATGTTAAAATTATTCATGATACCAACTTTTTGAAAAAAAACTAATAAATTATATATCAACCCTGAACCGTCTTAAAAATATTTTTTTTTCATCATTTTATTTTTTGTCAGTTTGAGAAAAACAGAACAAAAAATTGTTACATTTTTGGATCTAACATGAATTAGGCATACAGTTTAAAAATGGCTAATTATTATTATTATTATTATTATTATTATTATTATTATTATTATTATTATTATTATTATTATTATTATTATTATTATCTAAATAAAACTTGGCATGAAAATTTGATAAGAACTACAATTTAATTAAAAGGCACAACTGAGGAACCATGTTAGGGTTCTATGGCTTACACATATTTAGTTCATAATTATTATATGTTTCATATATCAAGTTTTTACACTACATTTCAATTATCTTGAGTATAATTTTATCTTTTTTTTTATTTTAGATACATTTAGATTAAGGGGTATAGTGAGAGTAAAAAGGCTCAGATGCCCGCACAAAAAAAATATGAATATCAATATTTACATTGATTAGGAAGCCTATCAAGGTAAACAATAGATCAGAAACAAAATGGATGAGAGATGATTTTTATTAGTGTATTGTACAGCTGATTTAAGATATGAGTCAAACTGACCCGTTAGCATTAGAGATGCTAACAGAACGATAACACAAGAGGAAGGTCATGTTTTATGGGTTTATTTATTAATGCTCAGTAATTGTGATTCAACTTTAGCAAATTAAGAAAGTAATTGTAATTGACTTTGATTGGAAAAATAATTGTAAATGTAATTGTAAGTGGAAAAAATGCTGGTCAATGTAATCGTAATTGAATTATGATTGAACGCAGATAATTGAATACATAATTGTAATAAAAAAAAGTAATTGACTCCAACCCTGCCCATATTATTATTATTATTATTATTATTATTATTATTATTATTATTATTATTATTATTATTATTATTATTATTATTATTATTATTATTTTACGTGGGATGAATAAAGCTGAATATGATCATTTAGTTTCCATTTTGCTGGTAGTGTGTACAGTATGTGTATGTCGGAGACTTCTCCATCAGTGATGGCTTTAATGTCCACGTTGATCTCCAGTAGCTGCTTTGGAGGAACAGACCATATGGAGCAGCCTTTGATCCTCACATGCATCAGTAACCTTGGCTGTAAACCACACTGTTGTCGCTTCGCTGCTCTCTCTTCCCTGGACGGAGTTTGAACAGATTCTGACCATTGAACACCACAGAGCTGCAGCTATACACTGACTCTGTGATCAATACTCATAAAAACATCAAACTACAGAAGCTTATTGCATTCACTTATAAAAAAAAAAAAAAACCTTTTCTGAATATTTTGGTTTTTTAAGCTATTTTTTTTCAGTTTTTCTGACTAATTTTTTCTTTCTTCTGTTTTTCCAAGTGATTATTTTTCTGTTTTTCAGACAAATGTTTCTTCTGTTTTTCACGGCTCACTAAGGACTGAAGGCTCAAACAGACTCAGTCGTTTGCTTTGACTGTGAGTGGCTCTACAGAGCGTCAACACTTCCACACTGGAAATAAGAACAGGAATATTAGAAGAATATTGTCATCATTATTAATAGTAATATTTTGTTTTTTTAAAAAAAAGAGAGAGAGAGAGAGAGAGATGCTCTTTCCTGCAGTAATGTGCACAGACTGCTGTGCCTCAGCAGCTGAATGTAAAAAAGCAATATTTTAACATTCAAAGTCACATTTATTCTGCACTTCTTTCATATTCACACTGGAATTTTTCAAGTCAATAAGTTAAGTTCTTTATGCACTTTATTATAATGGTCTATTTTGATTTTGTTTTTGAGTTTTTTAAACTTTTTTTTAATTATTGTTATTATTATAACGGACTGACCTTTAACAAAGGCCACATTTCAAAGTCTGCATGGTTTACACTTCATTTTTGTAGTGTTTTTCTTTGTGGAAAAAAAAATACAATTACAGTAGTCCCTCATTTATTATGGGGGTTACGTTCTAAAAATAACCTGCAATAGGCAAAATCCGGGAAGTTGTCACCTTTATTTTTTACTATTATTATACATGTTTTAAGGCTGTAGAACCCCTCACCACACACTTCAAACCTTTATAGATTTTAAAACATAACCCTGTTTTCAAACATACAGCACCTCATAGTCACACTGCTAGTGATCAGACATCGATGCTGAACGCATTCAGAGTCTTTGTTGACGATGACGTCAGGCTGTCAACACGGACACCGGTCTGTTCACCCATCCAATCATGGAGTAGAAGCTGTGTGTGACCATCTGGAGATGTAGGACACGCCCTTTATAACCAGGACTGGACTAGGAAGGATTAGACGTGGAGGAGAATCAATGAGGAGGTGGTAGTAGCAGGTAAAAGTTCTCTCTGTAGCACTGAGCTAGCATAGCATTAGCTGCTAATCACACCGGCTTTTTTCACTGGTGGTTTATGTTGATGAGAGGAGAAAAAGGAGCACAGCTCCTCGCTTCAGCAGGCAGTGAAACTCACCGTGTTGGATGTGTCGCAGGTGGGTGAACGCAGCATTAGCCAATCAGGACGCAGAACACAATGTGCGTTCATACGCTGTAAAAAAAATTGCATCCAAAATTGCACTGTAAAAAAATCCACAAAACACCAGGGCCGCGAAAGGTGAACCGCGATATAATGAGGGACTACTGTAATACATATTAATCTAAGTGGTTCAAAATAAACACAATTTATATGCAATAACTTAATGATTCAGTGTGTGTTCTTTTTAAATTTAGAAGATGTGATTATTTGTGATTGATTATGATCTGATTGGCATTATTTTCGTGAAACCGTTTTAATTGATTTACACCTCTATCTCAACAACAATGTTCATAACATCAATGTTTGTGAGTCTGATATCCATTTTGGTTATTGATTAATTTGGGCCTTGTCATATTAATCATTCTTGATGAATAATTGTATTGATTACACACAGTAAAACATTGATGTCCTCTCCACTGTCAGGTCAGCTAAGGACACCACTGTAAGAACATTCCTTCCTGTCCTAAATACATGGAACTTCCTGTTTCTGTGAGATGATGCTGTGCTGCTCACTGTTGGTTTCTGGCGCACAAAGAGCCTCTGTGATTGGTCAGAAGAACACCTGCTTTAGAGGTCACACAAGGTTGTGTGATCTGAGAGAAACCAGACCCAGACCAGACTGACTTTGTGTCATATATTCTTCTTTTTAGAGCCGTTAGAGCTTTTACATGTTTTCTGCTTGAATTTGGCCTCAGCAGCTCATAAACCTGTGGTTGTCCTTAAGTTGTCCAGTTAATTTAAGGATGAATACACATTAATGCACATAATGGACACATGGAATGTGCTATATATTAACAGAGCTTGTGGCTTTAGCTTCGATTTGACGACATTTCTAGTGAGTAATGTATTATTAAAGTCACACCGTGGACTTTGTGACCTTGAGAGTTGACTCATATGAGTTGTTTTAAATGATTCCTTAGCAAATATACAAGGTTTGACAGTATCAATGCTCTGAGCGGGGCTTCCCTCTTGAAATACTGACTATGTAAGTTTGGAGGAGACGGACCATCTTTCACCAGGTCATGTGACCACCTGCTCGGATGGGGGTCGGAGGGGACAGGCGACCCGGCGAGGTCGCCCGTCCGCCTGACCCTGGCCGCCACGAAGGGTGCAACGACTGCGGCAAGGCTAGGGAGTGGGGGGAGCGCCACTGACGCAGTGAGGAAGGCTGAGCGCCGGGACTCCAACGGCTGGGAGAGATGGGTGGTGGTGGCGGCTGCTCCTCCAGCCCATAGACTGTAACAGCGGCGTGAGCCCAGCCCTTAGAGCCAATCCTTATCCCGTTACAGGTTACAGGTCAACCACTGTCTGCATACACAATCAAAACACAAAGGGAGGCTGGCCCCACTGACTGTTTGGTGATTTTTGTGACAGTGCTACGGCGCTTGTGGCCACTAGGGGTGCTTTGTGAAAGTTAGCGGTCTAGCGCCCCCAGTGGCCATAAGCTACACAGTGTGCCTTCAACTTTCACAATTTCCATTTGGTTTATTCAATTAAATTAAATTCAACTTTATTTGTATAGTGCAAATTACAACAAAGTCATCTCAATTCACTTATCAAAACATAAAATTAATTATATGTATGATAGAAAAAACCCAACAAGATCCACATGAACAAGCATTTAGCGACAGTGAGAAGAAACAACTCCCTTTTAACAGGAAGAAATCTCCGTTAGAACCAGGTTCAGAGATGGCAGCCATCTGCGTGGACCGGTTGTGGTTAGTAGACAGAAGGACCAACAGAACAGGATAGAGAGATAGAACATCAGAGTGTCTCAGACTAGTTGAACTGTGAACCACAGATCAGGAAATGACATCATCAGCTTCACGACACCTGAAACAGAGCAGAGAGAGAAGGACGAGGAGAAGACACTGACTGCAGAAAAATATGATACATTATTATCAAGTCAGCCTTGGCCTTGGGCCTCACTCCTAGTGGCCTAGTCAGCACTTATTATAAAAGTGATCAATCTCTTCCTGTTTATTGGTAAGATAACAGCGACTACAAGGTCTGTAAATATGACCGTTCAGAGACGAGCCCATGTCTGCTCTAGTGGTTAAGTTATGATTCAGTTTATGTCTAGGATCTGTTGACATTTACATTTCCACATTTACATTTCCACACAGTAAATTACGTTTTTTTTAAACAGGTCCTTAACTTAACGTGCCTTCACTTAAAAACAATTCTTATTTTTGGATTAATAATGTAAGAAAACATTGATTAGACAGGCACTAAACAAGATTTATTTTTAATTTTTAAAATGAATTGTTGTTCAAAAGATATTTCACCTATTTCTTATTTTCATTCGTCAGCATGTGCATGAACGAATGTATGAAAGAATAAATACAGTAAAGAAAAATTCATGTTCTAACCCGCTTGTTACACACTCACACACACACACACACACGCACACACGCACACACACACAGTGACAATGGGATATTATGGCATAAATCCCACCCCCTCCTTTTGGCACCATTGGTTCATTCCCACTGTATTTCTGACATAAGATAAACATTGACTTTCTCCAGAGTCCAGTTGAAATTGTGACTATTTCATGCCCGAGTTAAGTGTGATATGACACATTTCCATATACTAAACATATACTAAACATATACTAAACATATACTGAACAGACTGACAGCCCTGAACGCAGTATAATTATCCATGTGTTTATTCTATTGCAGTGGTTTTCAAACTTTTCTGGCTCAAATATCCACTTCTCTGTCTTATTTCTGAATCCCTGAATCAAAAACAACTATAGAGCATAATTATAGATTTAATGAGTAATAACACGTTTTAGAGAATCTAACTTTGTATATAAGTGGAATGAAACAGTATTTAGTGCCTCATGATTAGATTTATTTAGTTTTTATCATTTCCGGTCATTTTCCGCCAAGTGTAGGACCAAGACTTAACACTTGTATTTTCAGTTCATGTTGTAGTAAAGATTATTTCCATCAGCATTTTTAACTTTTAATTCATTTTACTGAAGCACAAAAATAATTCAACCTGTGGCACCTTCAACAGATGAGCTTGAAGAACAGAGATGTCATCAAAGGACTTTCTTTCCTCCTCCCACCAAAAACATCTGGATCACTTCCAATCGGTCACATCTTTACACAGAGGAGACCATTACGTCTGCAAATACTTTAATAGATACAAATGAATGCTGTCACCAGCCACGCATACAGTGTTTGACATCCTAGGAAACACTGGTCACGGTTACATAACGTTTTTGAATTCATTAGTTATTTTAAAGTTGAAGTGTTCTGTTTTGTGTATACATGGTAATAGTAATTCCAAAATGAGGTTTACATGGAAAACAGGTTTATTCAGCTTTTTTTTTATTTCTGCTTTAGGTCTGGGGGTTGGGAGGGGCGTATTCACGTCTATCGGAAAAAACACAAAACAAACCTTTTCTTTTCAGATAAAACATAGAAGACCACATGAGAACTGTTTCACTGTTATTATTATTGTAGTTTTGAAGCAGCATCTGGACAATAACAAACTGTTTCACTTTGGTCATCTGAGCAGGAGAAGGAGATAGAAGACGTACTTTGGCCAATCAGAGCCAGGATGTTGAGAGGAAGGAGAACTTTATGATGACTCGTCATTAGTGAAGCTCTGTGTCCTGGTGCAGGGCTTCATGTCCCTGATGAAGCTTGTTTACTTTGCTGATGTCAGCATGTGTGTAATATGTCCATCTGAATGTTGGCATGTTTATGCTTCCATCCATCCACTATTTTTATTAGATGCTTATCTCATCTAAATACGTCAATGGGTTTAGTAAAGTAGTGCCAAAGACGTCTAAAGAGGTCAATTGTGTTAATCTGACTTGTCCCATGATGTAGTGACCAACTAGTGACATTTAGGTGGCAGTAGCGCACCTTTGGATGAGAGATCACCTGTGAATCGTGATGGACAGAGCTCAGTTCCCAGCAGCTCACACTCAACCAGAGCATGTAGAACTAAGTGGACTATTGAGTGTTGCGATGGTGAGAGAAAACGATCAAAAAAACGAGACTCGGCATGTCCGGGAGGAGGAGAAAGTGGCGTGTGGGGAGAATGACGGGGGGAGAGACTTGGAGGATGGCCAAAATACAGTAAGCAATCCATTCAATTCTGACATAGATAAAAAAAAAAATAATAATAATGTTGCCATCAAAAGCCCTGTGTCAGTGTTGTTTTTGTTGTTTTATAGAAGGAAATTAATGTTGAGGTGTCACTAAAGCAAAAAATATATAAAAATAGCTTCAAAGTCACTTTTTTCTCAGCTTTTTGTCACATACTGGTGATTTTTGTGAAACTGGCCTCTATTCAACTGCTGATTACGGAGGAAGCTAGAAACAAAAAAAATGAATAAAAAATTCTGATGAAAGTAGAGACTTCAGATTTCAGATTGTCATAGTACAAAATATTCTGTGGGTCTTTAAAAATCTGTGAAAATCATCTAAAACACCTGGCAATATGAGGTTGGCTGCTCTGAAAATGGCTGGCAGTGAATGAGTAAAAGTTCTTATTAAATAAATAGTCTCGGCTCTAGTCCAACACTTGCTTTGGGCGGCCATCTTGGATTATGTTGTCACCAGCACGTCATCGACAGGACAAACATTTGCAGAACGACAGGAATTAATTTAAATCGAGATAAACCAGCCATTTTCACTGTAAACCTGAAAGTTCAAAGTAATTAAATATATTAATTTATGTTCAAAGTTAAAGAAAAAGTTCCACTAACTTAATTATGTCAATTATGTTCTTCCTTTTTGAGTTATTTTAACTAGTATTTTTTGAGCAAATGGAACTATATCTGCCTATTAGTAAGCATAACTTAAAAACACAACTTAAGTACAACTTAATAGAGTCATAGTAATTGCATGTTTAGAATGATAAAATCCTGTTATTTCTGTTTTTTCAAATAGGGTTTATTTAAAAAATAAACTTAATTCATACAGCACTTTATTTTTTAACTATTATCAAAAAGTACAAGTTGCAAGTCATCCAACCTTTTAAGTTCTGGTAAATTTTGACTTTTAAGTTAATCAACTTTTTTAAAAAAAAACAAAAATGAGGCATTACGTCGATTGCCTCAATTTGTTGTAGTTCTGATAACAATTATTCAGGTTTACAGTGTAATTCAGATTTAAGTTAAATTCGAAATGGCCATTTTCATGTTTACAAGGTCATTTTAAAGAGAATTTCACTTGTATAGTAATTAAAGCTCTCATGTAAACGTGGCGTTTTGTGTTTCTTTCATGAATGTATTTTTTTTAGGGAGACGTGCTTGTTTCATTCTGGGAACATGAGAAACAAAGAAGTTCAGTTCAGTTGAGTCAGGGTAAAGGTTTTAAAGCTCAGTGATTGGTTAGAATGGTTACTTATAAATGTTCATTAATCAAGAACAAACCTACTGAGCTGCTGTAAAGATGGTTGAAACACAGTTATTATTAGATACAGTAGATGAAGCTGAGCTGGTAGTAAAGCTAATAGTTTGGTCTTTCTGAAGCGTTCACCCTCCATGGCTCCACAGGCTGCTATTGGCTGCTGGTCCCTCATAGACCCTTAATGGACTAGACAATTAGCTTCACAGGGTTCATTAATGCTAGCAGGCTAGCCACTGAGCCGCAGTGCAAAGCAGTTGATTACATTAGCCTAGCTTTAATCCTTTAGTGGATTGTCAGAAACACACAATAGCTGGAGCTGAATGACAGCTTAGCCATAGACTTAACCAGAGTTAGCGACCAAGCTAACATCTGCTTATTTACCACCCTAACACAACACAGTGGAATATGTAAACAGAAGGACTCTTTGTTTACATGTTGGAATATTCACATTTAAGTTCACAATGACAAAGATTACTCATCATTTACTCAGATTACTTTCAAAACACCATGGCTCTGTTTGCCAACTGGTATCCAACGTGAGTAGCTTCTGGTAATCCAACCATTATTGTTCACATAGTCCAACACACACAGTGTAGCGGCTCTCAAAATAATCATTCAAAATGACATCAAAATACACAAAAAATAGCAAAATGATTAAAATAAAAAACTACAATAATTAAAAACAAAATGAATAAAAGTACAAATGGACTTACAACACATACAAAACAATAACACATGTACACAGAATGACAGAAAACACTCGAAATGATCGTAAAAATACACAAACTCTTTGTTGTTTCCTGTGTTAATGCTCATTATTTTAAATGTTGACATTATTGTTAAAAGGCACGTTTTCATTTTTTATTTAATGAAATTAAACCCTGGCGTCGCCACTGTTATAGGTTAAATGTATTCCTGCTTGTGTTTCCTCCTCCCAGTGATGTCAGTGTGTTTGGGTTGTTATTGATAAGCTCCCTCACGTTTCCACTCAGGTGTGGCTCGTTTCCAATCAAGCCTCTCACACTATTTAACTGAGTGTTTGGACATCGATGCTGTGTTGGAAATGTCACACTGATGTTCTACTCATACCAGAGGTGGACTGGGACCAGAATTTAGCCCTAGCATTTTCTATCCAGACCAGCCCACTATAATATCAGCGACACCATGTAGACGTTATTAAGTCAGTGATGCTCAACATGTGGCTGTTTATGTCTTGATTTTAATTATTATTCCCCCAGAAAACCTTAAAAAGGAGGAACTTCAGACTTTAGCTACCATTTGCCACAATATTTTCTTTTTTTTCTGTTTATTGTCAATTTTTGCAAGTTCTTTTGGATACCTTTATCCAACTTTTTCTCTATAAATTTTTTGACCACTTTTCATCCAAATAAGCTAACTTTTGCCCAATAAATACCACTTGCTTCCTTTTTCCTTACATTTTGCCTCTTTGTGTTCCACGTTTTGGCTCTTTTTCACTATTGTTTGTCACATTTTGCCCATTTAAGCTATCCATTACATTACATACCACCTGGTTCCTATTTATCTGCCCATTTTTTATCACTCCTGACTGTTTTTGACCCATTTTAGTCACTTTTTACTCTTTTCTTGCCATGTTTTAGCCACTTTCGGACCATTTTTGCCTCTGTTACCATGTCTACCTCCAGTTGCTTGTCAAAAAAAACATATACATGGTGGGCACACTAGTCATACTCAACCATCCCATCATGCATTGCTCACGAAATGTAAAATGGTCCTGGGACCGGCTTCAAGCTAAAAGTCAAACATTCTCTTTTCAAAACAAAAGCATCTGTTCTTGTTTTCTATCAGTGTTTAACACTTTCGTAAATAGGACTCTTGTTTTGAAGTTAACAGGATGTTTTGTCAGTAGCACAATGGAGGATCTCTGAAAATCTCCAAAACGTGGGCATAAATAGTGTTTCTGTGAGTTTTATGGATCAAATGAGCACATGTTGATATTCTACTTGGTCACTTTCTCACTTCAAATGTTTTCAGAACTTTCAAAATAAAGGTGGAGAATCAACAGAGATATTTAGCCTCAGTGTGAACAAGGTTTTTAATGCTGTAGGTTGCAAATGCATCTTGGGAAACGGGAGTATACTTACTATACATACTATAGTAGACAGTAGACAGTATTTACTCATTGAGTTTGTAGTGTATAGCACGGGGTGAGACATTCCCAACACAGACTTAGTCTTCTCATAGCTTTAATAGATTTAGATAATGAAGAAAAACCACATAATCCACTAATACATACACTCTCATATCCTGTGTTAACAAAAGAACAGAAACATGAAACAAGTCGTCCACGGCTGTAACATACTGTATTTCCCTTCTTCTGATCTTATCTCAGAACGTTAGCGCATGTATGGTCCTTTAATTCCACTCTCCGACTTGTTGAAAAAGGAGGATTAGGAGTGTGTACGTTGACATGTGTGGTGTGTGTGTGTGTGTGTGTGTGTGTGTGTGTGTGTGTGTGTGTGTCAGCCCACATGTGAATCATATTGCTGTCATCGGTCCAGGAGCCAAAGCTATGCTGAACAATGACGTTTCCCTCAGAACTGGGATCAAACCAGTAGATGATGGATGGCTCCCACGTCACGCGGGGCTTTTTTCATATTTCTATCACTCAATCAATCTCTCTGATTTTTTTTCTCCTAAAGTTTGAGATAGAATAAAATTGAGAAGTAATAACTTTAACATGTTAGAAGTTTGGGTCACACTTCATTATCTTTGTCCTCTCTGTATTTTCTCTAATGTCTGTGTGTCAGTTATCAGCAGAGGTGTAAAGAGTACCGATATATCTGCTCAAGTACAAGTTCTGTTACTTTATTAAAATTGTACTCGAGTACAACTGCACATCAGTCATACATGAAAATAGTTCAAATAAAAAGTAGCTCAATTAAATAGTACTCAAACTAAAAGTCAGTGGTTACTTTTACCCTCCACGTTTACTGTTGGTAATAAATCTTGGTACGGTTCCCTTACATACAGTAAACATCTCATGTAGAAACTTAGAGGAAGAAACCAAATCTACCACAATTTGAACTTAATCTATTTTCCACAAAGGCATCTGTATAAAATAAAGAGTTTGTCAGATTGTACAATTTTTAAAAATAAAATAAAATAACATTAATGAATTAAATAAATTAAACACATGATATGCTCTAAGGCCCAGTTTACACCAGAACATTTTCTAGTTAAAATGCAAAGGTTTTGTTGTGTTCTGGTGGTATATTTACACGGCAACGGCGTTTTGGTGTTTGAAAACTGAACTTTTTAAAAACGGGCTCCAGAGTGAATGTTTCTGAAACGCTACCCCTCCATGTCCGTGGAAACAGGGAAACGATACTTTCTGTGTCACAGTCACATGTTCACTGAGGTACAGAGCCTCAGATGTTCACTTTAATCACACCTACAGAGTTAGACCTGACCCAGTCGTAGCGTCGGACGCTACGTAGAGGTTTAATGCTGTAACGCACACAGTTCTGAGAGCTGCTACTACACATGTGACACACACACAGCAACACAAAAACTAGTCATTTATGCATTTTATAACATCATTTATTCATGTACCACAGGACAGCCTTCATTCACCTCCTCAGCGCTTATTAAAGCACATCTCCTTCACCACGTAGCGTCCAATCAGAGTCCAGCCAGAGTCCATGTTAAAAAGAGAGAATTTAAGCCTGACTCAGGGTTCGGTCAAATATCTCTTTGGTGATTGGTCAGAATCTGGTGCAGGCATTAAATACGTCTCCTCTGATCCAAGTGATGGTGAAGTAAATATATATAATTCCAGAGTGCACATGAACACTGTTGCTTGTGTTAGGTGGAAGTGTCTCTGTACATGGTTCACTGCAAAATCCTACCACACTCTCAGAAATCTCACTCTCGTTCAAGTTTCGTGCCTCAAACGGTATAAACTTGCCATGGCTGACGGTGTAGATTATTTTTCCCTTTGTAGTGATGATTCCTTGAAACATGTTTTGTGTAAACGTGGTCTTGTTCTCCAAGGTAGAACGGCCGATGCTGCACACGAGCTGAAAATTCATGTTTTTCCTGCTTTTTAAACAGTGACCAATCAGCTGATCAGTGTCGTTTCACTTATCTGCCTTTTTAGTGTCCGTCCTGTGCACTTCAAATTTGTGAATTGAATTAAAATAATAGGTTAATAAAAATAATCAAGGACCTGGTTAGTGAATGGTGTACGTCGTACATTTATCTTTTCAAAGTGAAAACTCATACTGTCTTTTTCACACTCTGAAATACGCGCTTTTCAGAAACTCAGAGACACTTTACAGTTGTTAAAACAATTACACAAATCAAAAAAAGAAACTAACAATGACAAAGGTATATACAGAAAAAAAAAAAAAACATAATATAAGGAATGTGGAAACAGAGAAGGTCTGTCACTTTGATACTGCTTCTCCTCGGTTTTACAAAAGTTCTCAGATATGTACATTATTCCCGAATCCCGCTCGCTGGAGTCTCAGGTAGTCTGTGTTTTTGTGCACCAGGGGTCACCTGTGTGGAAGTGCTTCATACTGATGCTGAGCTGCTCCCATCAAACCCTGGTCCCCCCTCCAGTCTGAATATGTGTAATATTAATAATATAAACACTATTAAAACACTAACGAACTCTGGAATAAAATTACAAACGCTGTTAGGTTGGAAATATCAACAGTGAAGGAGCTTGTTTACATTTATGTCCCTCTGACCTATGACCCCCCAGGTCGTGCATGTGCACTTCCAGTGTGTGAAAAAGCATATTGGCCTGGCATGTTAACTACATGGTCTCATGTAAACAGACATTTGAAAATGTTGCCATGTGAATGCAGAAGTTTTGAAGCAAAACGTTGTTTAAACTAAAACTGACAAAATAACCTCTGCGTTACGTTTAATCTGATTGGTCGGCTATGATGTGATGCATCTGATTGTTGTTTGGTTATTTAATTTTTTTTGTTTCACGATGTCTGTTGATCATTTTAAAACAAAAAATAATCATTTACTCAGTAACGGTTGGATGTAGAAATGTAATGAATTACTTTACTTTTTTCAAAAGTACAAGTACCCATAAAAGCTACTCAAATCAAAAAAGTTCATTTTTTTTCTCATTAATGCACACTCAGCACCCCATCTTGACAGAAAAAAAACAGAAATGTAGAAATTTTTGTAATTTAAAAAAATAAAAAGTGAAATATCACATGGTCATAAGTATTCAGACCCTTTGCTCAGCAGTATTGAGTAGAAACACCTTCTGAGCTCGTACAGCCATGAGATTTCTTGGGAATGATGCAACAAGTTTTTCACACCTGGATTTGGGGATCCTCTGCCAGTCTTCCTTGCAGATTTTCTCCAGTTCTGTCAGATTGGATGGTGAACGTTGGTGGACAGCCATTTTCAGGTCTCTCCAGAGATGCTCAATGGGTTTAGGTCAGGGCTCTGGTTGGGCCAGTCAACAATGGTCACAGAGTTGTTCTGAAGCCACGTCTTTGTTATTGTAGCTGTGTGCTTAGGGTCATTGTCTTGTTAGAAGGTGAACCTTCAGCCCAGTCTGAGGTCCTGAACACTCTGGAAGAGGTTTTCTTCCAGGATATCTCTGTACTTGGCCGCATTCATCTTTCCTTCAATTGCAACTAGTCGTCCTGTCCCTGCAGCTGAAAAACACCCCCATAGCATGATGCTGCCACCACCATGTTTCACTGTTGGGATTGTATTGGGCAGGTGATGAGCAGTGACTGGTTTTCTCCACACATACCACTTAGAATTAACGCCAAAAAGTTCAATCTTGGTCTCATCAGATCAGATAATCTTATTTCTCATAATCTGGGAGTCCTTCATGTGTTTTTTGTCAAACTCTATGCAGGCTTTCATATGTCTTGCGCTGAGGAGAGGCTTCCATCGGGCCACTCTGCCATAAAGCCCAGACTGGTGGAGGGCTGCAGTGATAGTTGACTTTGTGGAACTTTCTCCTTTCTCCCTACTGCATCTCTGGAGCTCAGCCACAGTGATCTTTGGGTTCTTCTTTACCTCTCTCACCAAGGCTCTTCTCCCACGATTGCTCAGTTTGGCTGGACGACCAGGTCTAGGAAGAGTTCTTGTCGTCCCAGACTTCTTCCATTTAAGGATTATGGAGGCCACTGTGCTCTTAGGAACCTTGAGTTCTGCAGAAATGATTTAGTAACCTTGACCAGATCTGTGCCTTACCACAATTCTGTGTCTGAGCTCCTTGGGCAGTTCCTTCCCCCTCATGATTCTCATTTGCTGTGACATGCACTGTGAGCTGTAAGGTCTTATATAGACAGGTGTGTGCCTTTAATAATCAATATATCAGTTTCATTAAACACAGCTGGATTCCAATGAAGGAGCAGAACCATCTCAAGGAGGATCAGAAGAAATGGACATTATGTGAGTTAAATATGATTGTCACAGCAAAGGGTCTGAATACTTATGACCATGTGATATTTCACTTTTTATTTTCTAATACATGTGCAAAAAATTCTTCATTTTTGTTTTTAAGGTCAATATGTGGTGCTGAGTTTACATTAATGAGAAACAAAATGAACTTCTTTGATTTTATTAAATGGCTGCAATGAAACAAAAAGGAAACAATTTTAAAGGGGTCTGAATACTTTCTGTATCCACTGTAATTACGTTTTCAATTACCCATGTTCAATTACGATTACAGTGATCAGCATTTTTTCAATTACAATTAAATTTCAATGATTTTTTTTTATCCTCAGAAATTCACTAACGCTCTGTTACTGAAGTTCAGTTACGATTAATCATAATCACTGAGCCTGAAATAAATAACCTAATAAAAGTTAGCTTTCTGTTAGCATCTCTTATGATAACAGGTCCTAAATCAGCTGAAAATACACAAAATACATATATCTATCATCTAATTTCATCTATTGTTTACCTTGTTAGGCTACATAATCAATGAAAATGTATGTTTTGATATGTTTGGTGTGTCAGTATATCTATATATATATTATATATATTCCTTTTTTTATCAAATTTTCATGGCAATTACAATTACAAAGTCTATCTAAATTCAATTACAATTTAATTACAATTATGACAGCAACACATTTTTAAAAATACAATTACAATTAGGACGTAATTGTAATTAATTATCAATTATGCAATTACAATTATAATTATAATTGACTCCAACCCTGGTTAGAGTTACTTTCACCTCTGGTTATCAGGGGGATTGTATATCATCTGGTTACTGTTCAGACCCTGAGGGGAAGGAGGGGTGCGTGTGTGTGTGCGTGTGCGTGTGCGTGTGCGTGTGTGTGTGTGTGTGTGTGTGTGTGGGGGGGGGGTCTGACTCCATTAACCTTCATCTCCCACCAACAGATTGAAGCCAAACACCACCTCAGCACATGCACACGTACATCTCCTCCTCTAACCTCTGCTGTGTGTGCGTGTGTGTGTGTGTGTGTGTGTGTGTGTCGGCTAGGGTCAAAGGTTGTCCTATCAGCTGGGGCCAGTGACATGGCCACTGGATGTGGATAAGAATGAATGGAGTGGTCAGTGGCCCCCCTATGGCCACCTGCCAGCAGCCCCCGGCCCAGCCCGTGGGGGAGGCGGTTGAGGCTGATAACACACAGCCATGAAGGATTATCATCAGCACAAAGACTTCACGTAGACTTACTTCAAGGATCTCATTCTGACTTGAATGTTTTTAGCCTGGAGACAAAGAGCACTAATGCAGGGCTTGTTGTAGTAATGAGAGCAAACAAAGGGTTTAGGACTCTAGGACCAGGTCCAGGAGCAGGTGCAGCACTCTGTCAATGGTCCCATTTAGGAGCTTTATCATAACACTCACCACCATGTTTAGATTGAGAAGATGTTTGTTTTAAACACTCACTCTCATCTGATGTGGATTTGAGAGCCAACTATATACAAATGTATGCAGTTTGAAGCAGTGGCAAACAGTGTTGGTCTGCTTACTTTTGAGGTAACGCAATAATCTAACGCGTTATGTTTTTCATATCTGGTATTCAGATTATAGTTACTTAGTCGAAAAACTATGTGTTACTTGATCGCCATGTTATGCTATCAGAATAAAGTGTAATTTACACTTTTATTGTAAATTTAACCCCAAGACCAGTACCGGGTCTCACTCAGATGACGTCACACTAATATGCGATGTCATCTGAATGAGACCGTCTACCGCAAGCGGCTAATTTAGCAAAACAAATGCAGCATGGAGCCGTCAGAAAAGTACGCTTTCACGAGTTGGAAATACAACCATCTTTTCTCGTTTGTTGGCACAAGTGGAAAGAATATTATTGTCCGTTGTCAATTATGTGGTAGAAGCAAAACTCCATGTCAAACCTTCTGAAACATTTAAAAGGAGCACACAGCACAACTCAACTGCGAGCATCTAAAGTAAGTACAGATACAGAGTCAGTGGGAGTGGGCGTGTCCACCAGCTAAACAACAACAACAGGAATTCTCTCGTGAGTCTCGACTAACCGTAGCAAATCTCAATCGGCTTGTTGCTGCATATTGCTGCATATTGCTGCATATTGCTGTGTATATTATTTATTTAGTAGTACACAAAGAAAAAACACATTTTTGTATAGAATTCTGATGGCAAATGTAACATTGTTAATATAAAATTTAAGTTTGGCAGATTTGCACATTGCAATAAAGTTCTTAAAGTCTTACATTTGTTTGCTCCTTTAAAAATATAAGTACTTTGTAACCAGTAGTTAAATTACCTTTGAAATAAAGTAACTAAAGTAATTTGTCATCTGATTACCTTTCCAAAGTAACTTGACCATCACTGGAGGCAACACAGAACTATATATATATATATATATATATATATATATATATATATATATAGTACATATATAAACCAGAAGGAACCATTCCATACTATAGCCTTTAAAGTTTACCTGTAATGATAATATGGTTCTAAATTTGGTCTCAGTGTGCTCGTTGGTGCTCTCTTTATCTGTGATGTCACTTCCTCCTCTGTCAGTTTTTTCAGTTTGTCTTTAAGTTCTTTTGTTTTGGGAGAAACATTTTCTTATTCTTCATATGATAAATGACTTGAAATAATGCTGTCGTTTTTGCAACGCTATAGATACACATTTAATTCAATATACTTGAATATGTTTTAGTTTTTTGTGGAATCCCAGTTTGTACTTTCCTGTGTTGATTTTGTATCAGAACCAAGATAAGTTTAATAAAAAACGAAAGAACTGATCTGTTTCTATCAAAATGAAATTGTTAAGGTTTCATTATTTCTAAATGTTCACTTCAAAGACTGACAGCCCCTGTTTTTAAACTTTGATGAGTTTTGAGTACAGATCACACCTTTTCATTTATTTTCTTTGTTTTAAGAAGGTATTTTAAACTTTAGCTTTAACATTTTGTTCTGAATTTGTTTCTGTTCATAAGGGGGTTCCACAGATACAGATAATCAAAAACAGACACAGGAATTTAGAAAAAAATATCGCTAAAAGGTGTTTACGTTATGTGTACGTTTCCATATTGAAATGTATAACAAAAGCGCCTGGTCACATGACCACTTCTCTAAACATGGCGCGGTACGTGTGAACAGAAGAGGAGACCCAGCATTAGACTTAAAAGTGATTAGCACAGCACTTTAAATATCTGAGCATTTACACAGGAAACAACAGAATGTTTGTTTTTTTTTGTGTAGTTTAAAAATGTTTTTGTTTGTTTTGTTTATTTCTCTGTCCTTTCGTGTGCTTTTATTATAACTCTGTGTACTTTTGTTGACATTTTGTGCATTTTTCTGTCGTTTGTTGTGACTTTTAGTTGTTTTGTGTTATGTTTTGTTATGTTAGTCTTCACATTTCTTCCAATTTATTTAGTTACAACTTTAGGGGGGGCCACACAAAACCCGACCTGGGGCTGCATGTGGCCCATGTCTGGTGTATGGAATATAATTGAATTTAAAATATATTCATGCCAGTAAACGTTAGGAGTTGTGCAGCTGTGAGGCTCTCAGACAGGCTGGAGGTCAAACACACTGTAGAGCAGCTCCTTTCTGAAGCTTTCCAGAGTTTACAGTAAAAAAAAAAGTGAAAAGGTAAAAAGAAAGTTTGACCAACAACGACATTAATGCTGCTGCCAAACTTTGCTCCCTGTTCAGTTTCATTAATGACGTCCTTAGTTTGTCCTCAGTACTTCTGCTTATATGTTGTCCATTAAAAGTTAATAAGCGCAATGCGTCGCAAACCAGACACAAGGTCAACTCTATTCTGGAAACGTCTCGATCGATAATAAGCCCTGTGACATCCTGGAAACTCTTTTCACATTAAAGCTTTCAAACTCACAATTCTGCCACTTCAGCTTTTTATGTTTTAGGTGACATAATATCCCTCCGCTTCATCTTTGACTTACACGCAGCACAAAACTATTGCTAATGGCCATTTTGAACATTCAGACATAATTGGCTCAGGCTGTGCAGGGAGGATTAGGTCTGAAGTGTTTGGATTATGGATTATAACATTGTTTAGCGTTAAGGATGCACTTCAGCATGGAAAGGACAAAGCAATGATGTCAGAATAAAGGTCTAGTGCCTTTAAACAGGCTTAGCTTAGCTTAGCTCAAACTGAATTAAGACAAAGCGACACGATGAAGAGGAACGTTAGAGCTGTGGAGGTTAAACCGCTTTAAAACACGACTCTTCATCCAAAGGTCCTTTAATTAGATAAAATGTTGATGATGCTTAAGCTATTTCTGTGTGTGTGTGTGTGTGCGTGTGTGTGTGTGTGTGTGTGTGTGTGTGTGTGTGTGGACGTCTTCATGAGCCCTTACATTGAAGAGGGTTTAGTGAAGTGAGGCCTGATTGATTGAGAGGACAGCAGAGAAACGACTGAAGAGGATTTCTGAAATTCTTAGGGAAAGAAGTTTTCTTTAAAAATAAAATCAAGAGGAAAAAAAGGTCACGTTGTCAAAAAATAGTTCTATCCCTTTTAACTTTTTTTTTTTTTTTTTTACCTGAGAAGAGAACTTTGAGAGGCCCGTCTTACTCAAAACAACCACAACAATAGACAAAATAACTCCAAAAACATACAAAAATACACACAAAGATGTCAGAAACATACTAAATAGCAAACTATAAAAAATATGACAGAAAAAAATACAAAATGACAAAAAACACAATGAGGACCAAAACACGCGAAATCACAGAAAGATACTCAAAACGACCACAAAATAGACAAAATGACTCCAAAAACATACAAAAATACACCAAATTTCAAAGAATTCCATAAAAATTCTGAATAATCTAGAAACACATACATCAGCTGCACCGTCTATTTTTTTTATTTTATTTCTCTTGTCTGCACATGCTGTCAAAGGTCAACACTACAAGAAGTGCAATCATTATGAGACAACAATGCATGTTTTGTTATTGCAATACAATAAATTGATTTATTTTATTGCTTAATTGTGACCATCACCAGCCCTCCCTAAGGAAGGGTAAGAAACACTTTATTATAGGGAGGATATAAAAAGGGAGAGCAGTGTTACACCTAGGTGGAGGGGGAGGGGGGAGCAGGGAGGAGAGACTCAAGGTAGGAAATATAAAGGGTGGGGAAGAATAGATTATTTTACAGTGAGGGTGAGATGTGAAGTTGTAGAATATATTGTGCTTATTATGTTGTGTAATCAAGCCAGTATAATGACAAGTGTGAAGCTTCGCTATAATGGTGGTGGCTGTGGACAGGGGGAATGAGTGAGTGGTAGTACCTAAAGCAGGTATTTAAGATTAACGTTTCTAAAGTTACACCCAGGGAGCCCCAGGCCACCCCCCCACGGCCGAGCAGCCCCCCAGATGCCCCCAAGATTCCAGGCCGAGAAGCAGCCACCACCCCCCACTCACACATCCGAGGAAGCCCCAAGCAGCCGAGCATCCCGCCACCGACCCCAACCCCCAACCCCACCCGTAGGGAAGGGGCACCCCCACCAGGCTGGCACTGTCCGGAGAGATCCCACAAAGAGAGCCCCCAGCAACACCCCTCCACTCCCCCCAGAGTCCCACTGCCCCGCCACGCCCGACCGCACCCACCTGATCTCTACACGGCGGCCCAGCCATCAACAGAGGGGCTGGGCCCCCACCCGACAGGCTACCCACCACCCTGTTATGGTGGTGGGTTAAATGCCTCTCCATTCCATTGGGGAATGGAGAGGCACTTCCCTATCCCTTGAGTGAATGTGTGTTTCGTGAATGTATGAAGTGCTATTAAAAAAAGGTTGATGGAGGGGACTGGTGCTCCCCATCCAACCTATGTATATATATGTGTATGTGGTGCAATAGCTCCGGAGGGTGGAAGTGGTGGTCCCACCTTCCGGGGGGTGGTGTGTTGAGGTGTAATTAAAATTGGAGGGATTAGTAGGGCAGCCAGAGGTGGGGGTGCCGCCACCGCGCCACTACTTAGTAACACGGGCGGCGGCAGCCCCCTCCACCCCCAACCCCAGCCCCACCAACCAGCCCCCCAAGGGTTGGGTATGAGTGTGGTGCAACAAGTCAGTGAGCCAGACCAGCTGGGAGTGAGTGACGTGAAGTGTCCATGTCGGAGGCCTGTCTGGTGTGAGCCTGGCCCGTCCGCATGGCGGGCCACCGGAAAGGGTAGATGGCCCAGACGGGCACGCGGCACTGCGGGCCCCAGGGACGCGCCGAGCAGCACAACCGGAGACCCCCCGCAGCACCCCCCTGAACCATGGTGGCCACACGGAGCATGGCGGGACCCTTCCCCCCCCAGGTGGAGCCAGGCACCAGCCACATCCCCCAGCAGCTGCACCGTCTATTTAACACAGGCCCCCGAGGACCCCTGAAGCCACTCAGCTGCCCCCGATGCTGCCTGTGTGCACTGTCCAACATAAACAGAGCATCAACCATATAACCCACAACAGATCATTCTACATGTGCGCACAGATGTGAATACCATCTGGTTGAAACGTGTTTGTGCTTAAAGACACATCGGCTTCATTCTGGTTAGACGGGTTTGGCTTGTGTTTTCTTGTGTCAGGTCTTTTTTTGTGTGACTCCTCCTCGTGTGTGTGTGTGTGTGTGTGTGCGCACGGCAGTGTTGGGAACGTTTATTAGTTATAGTTACTCACGACTTGTTCCAAAAAGTAACTGAGTTAGTAACTGAATTACACTATAATAAAAGTAACTCATTACCAAGGAAAGTAACTATTTGCGTTCCTGTTAAAAAAAAAAAGTTGCTATATATCAAAGAATTCAGATTTTTTTTAGATGTGTGTGTTGTTGTGAGGTGCTTCATTAAATTTGAGTTGTTTACAACAGATGTGGACAAAGTCTTCACTCCTGGATATAATGAACACTTCACATGTACATTCTTGTCTTTGACCACAATTAATATAAAGTAGTGTTTGTATCGTCACCTTAAAAATGACAACTTTTCATCAGACTGCTCCACGCTCACCATCTCTGCTGATTCAGCAGAGATGGTGAATCAGCGGGCGGTCTCTCTTTTTTCCTCCAAGCTCGGTTCCTCTACCAGAGGCCTGGGAGCTTGAGGGTTCTGCGCAGTATCTTTGCTGTTCCTAGAACTTCACTTTTCTGGACTGAGATGTCTGATGTATTTCCTGGGATCTGCTGGAGCCACTCCTCCAGTCTGGGGGTCACTGCCCCGCGTGCCCCAATGACCACGGGCACCACTGATGCATTCACCCTCCAGGTTTTCTCCAACTCTTCTCTGAGCCCCTGGTATTTCTCTAGTTTCTCGTGTTCCTTTTTCCTGATGTTGAAGTCGCTTGGTATTGCTATGTCGACCACAACGGCTTTCCTCTGCTCTTTGTTCACCACCACAATGTCTGGTTGGTTCTCCATTACCATTCTGTCCGTCTGTATCTGGAAGTCCCACAGGATCTTGGCTCGGTCATTCTCTACCACCTTTGGAGGTGTTTCCCACTTTGACCTTGGGGTTTCCAGCCCATACTCTGCACAGATGTTCCTGTACACTATACCAGCCACTTGGTTATGACGCTCCATGTAAGCTTTCCCTGCCAGCATCTTACACCCTGCAGTTATGTGCTGGATTGTCTCATTGGCCTCTTTGCACAGTCTACACCTGGGGTCTAGTCTGGTGTGGTAGATCTGGGCCTCTATTGCTCTGGTGCTCAAGGCCTGCTCCTGTGCAGCCATGATGAGTGCCTCTGTGCTGTCCTTTAGTCCACCTCTGTCTAGCCATTGGTAGGATTTCTTGATATCCGCGACTTCAGTTATGTTTCTGTGGTACATCCCGTGTAGGGGCTTGTCCTCCCATGATGGAACCTCCAGCACCTCAACTTTTGTTCCCCATTGTCTGAGACATTCACTGAGCACGTCATCTGTTGGAACCTTGTCCTTGATGTACTTATGGATCTTGGATGTTTCATCCTGGATAGTGGCTCTCACACTCACTAGTCCTTGGCCTCCTTCCTTCCGGCTAGCGTACAGTCTCAGGGTGCTGGATTTGGGGTGGAACCCTCCGTGCATGGTTAGGAGCTTTCGCGTCTTAACATCTGTGGGGTGTATCTCATCCTTTGGCCAGCTTATTATTCCTGCAGGGTATCTGATTACTGGCAGGGCGTAGCTGTTTATTGCCCGGGACTTGTTCTTGCCATTGAGCTGGCTTCTTAAGACCTGCCGTACTTGTTGGAGGTATTTGGCTGTAGCCGCTTTCCTTGTCACCGCCTCGAGGTGCTTGTGGGATTACACACTGGCAGCCCATTTCTAACTACATTCATCATCACCTTCACCAATTCAATAAATTGTAAAAGTAAGGCTGGAACAAAGATTAAAAATAACATGAAACCCAACTTTACCTTTCCTTCACTAAATCTGGCTCTCAGAGATTTTTACATTTCAAAATATTTTACACCGGTGGCGCTCGCTCACGCGCCACACGATTCCCC
This sequence comes from Gouania willdenowi, assembly GCF_900634775.1. Lineage (NCBI taxonomy): Eukaryota > Metazoa > Chordata > Actinopteri > Blenniiformes > Gobiesocidae > Gouania > Gouania willdenowi. Next base: position 40,656,278 of record NC_041056.1, on the reverse strand, counting down.
CATGCTGTGAAAAATTCCTGGTGAGAACCCTGATCTGACATCCATCCATCTATCTTCTTCCGCTTAGCCGTTTCCGGGTCGCGGGGGCAGCATCCTCAGTAGGGAGGCCCAGACTTCCCTCTCCCCGGCCACTTCCTCCAGCTCTTCCGGGGGGACCCCGAGACGTTCCCAGGCCAGCCGAGAGACATAGTCTCTCCAGCGTGTCCTGGGTCTTCCTCGGGGCCTCTTTCCGGAGGGAAGTGCCCTGAACGCCTCACGAGGGAGGCGTCCAGGGGGCATCCTAATTAGGTGCCCGAGCCACCTCATCTGGCTCTTCTCGATGCGGAGGAGCAGCGACTCTACTTTGAGCCCCTCCCGAATGACTGAGCTTCTCACCCTATCTCTAAGGGAGAGCCCAGCCACCCTACGGAGGAAACTCATTTCGGCCGCTTGTACCCACGATCTTGTTCTTTCGGTCATGACCCAAAGTTCATGACCATAGGTGAGGGTTGGAACGTAGACCGACCTGTAAATCACTTTTTGGCTCAGCTCCCTTTTTACAATGACAATGAAGACAAAAACACACCAGAACGATGAGAAACAAAATTACTTAATAATAGAAAAAACAAAAGCAAAAATGCACGTACAGTATTTACTCTAGAAACACACTAGAGGCCTGCAAAAAGTAGGAAAACAACAAAAGATATACAAAACAACACACAATTATTCTGAACATCATTATGAATGTTGATCATGTGACCCTCAGATCAGATACAGTCACATGATTCTGTTCATTGTTAAATGAATAAATATTGTAATTGTTTATTTATACGAGGAACATGTTTTTTAAAGTTCAGACTTCTCTGTGTGACAAACTCCATCCTTTGGAAGTTTTTTAACAAGGGGAAAATTCTGACAGAACTGTGAAAACAACATTTTAGTTCAGGATCTCAGCTTTTTACCAGTTTTCTAACAATTTGCCAACTCCATGTTTTAGTAAGTGTGAAATATTTTCAGGAGGTGACAGGTCTGGATTTTAAACGCTGGTCACGGAGCTCTGAAAAACTCACATTGAGCTACACAATGATCACAGAACCTGGTTCTATGTTCTGTCTAAAGCATGTGTACACACATGACGATGGTCTAAATCTTAAGAGATGTTTTTATCTGTCACAGACCTCACACATGAAGATACAAAACTGGGTTTAAACTGTTTTAATCACATAATAATTTAATATAATATAATTATTAAATCTCAAACACTAACCATTCTATGCAACCTCTGAATGTGAAATCCTGTTCACACTAACATACTACTCATACTAACGTACTACTCATACTAACATACTACTCATACTAACGTACTACTCATACTAACATACTACTCATACTAACGTACTACTCATACTAACGTACTACTCACACTAACGTACTACTCATACTAACGTACTACTCATACTAACGTACTACTCACACTAACGTACTACTCACACTAACGTACTACTCATACTAATGTACTACTCATACTAACGTACTACTCACACTAACGTACTACTCACACTAACGTACTACTCACACTAATGTACTACTCATACTAACGTAACGTACTACTCACACAAACGTACTACTCACACTAACGTACTACTCACACTAATGTACTACTCATACTAACGTAACGTACTACTCACACAAACGTACTACTCACACTAATGTACTACTCACACTAACGTAACGTACTACTCACACAAACGTACTACTCACACTAACGTACTACTCATACTAACGTACTACTCATACTAACGTACTACTCATACTAACGTACTACTCACACTAATGTACTACTCACACTAACGTAACGTACTACTCACACTAACGTACTACTCACACTAACGTACTACTAACATACTACTCATACTAATGTACTACTCATAGTAACATACTACTCATACTAACATACTACTCACACTAACGTACTACTCATACTAACATACTACTCATACTAACGTACTACTCATACTAACGTACTACTCATACTAACGTACTACTCATACTAACGTACTACTCACACTAATGTACTACTCACACTAACGTAACGTACTACTCACACAAACGTACTACTCACACTAACGTACTACTCATACTAACGTACTACTCATACTAACGTACTACTCATACTAACGTACTACTCATACTAACGTACTACTCACACTAATGTACTACTCACACTAACGTAACGTACTACTCACACTAACGTACTACTCACACTAACGTACTACTAACATACTACTCATACTAATGTACTACTCATAGTAACATACTACTCATACTAACATACTACTCATACTAATGTACTACTCATAGTAACATACTACTCATACTAACATACTACTCATACTAAGACTGACGTCTAAATGAGTATGTAGTGTGTTCACATTAGATAGTATGGAAAGACTGAGTATGTGGGAAATACCAGGATGTATACTATATGGGGACATTTTTTAAGTGGGCACACTAGTCATACTCAACCGTCCCATGATGCATTGCAAGCGGTCCTGGGACTGACTCCAAGCTATAAATAAAATATCCCTTTTTCAAAATAAAAGCATATTTTCTTGTCTTTTATTAGCTTTACAGCACTTTTGTAAATAGGGCTCTTATTTTGAAGTTAACAGGAAGTTTTGTCAATAGCACAAAGGAGGGTTTACGAAATGTGTGAATGAAATGTGCGTCTGTGAGTTTTATGGATCAAATGCGCACATGTTGATATTCTACTTTGTCACTTTCTCACTTCAAATGATTTCAGAACTTTCAAAATAAAGGTGGAGAATCAACAGAGATTTTTAGGTTTATGTCCTTGTAGATTCCAAATGAATCTTGGGAAACTTGGAAGTTTACTTCAGTGGGAATGCTCACCATCCTAACCATACTATAGTAAATAGTAAACAGTATATACTCATTTGATTTGTAGTTAATAGTATGGAGTGTAACATTTACAACTCATCTAATGGATAATAAAAGGTTCCTGGGACTTTATGCTGCCTGGCCACTAACTACAGTACAGTAAAATTGCAAATGACATCGCACACAGACTCAGACACATTCATTAAATAGTTAAATAGTATATAATAGACAGTATATACTCACTGAGTTTGTAGTGTATAATACGGAGTGTGACATTTCCAACACAGCCTTTATTTTAGTTCTCCAGAATTTAGTTTGTAATTTATTAGTGTAATTATTCTTATATATCTACATCACATGTGGTAAACTCATGGCCCGGGGACCAGATCCAGAAATCTGACAGAGCAAACATGAATCACTGTATAAATGAAAGTCAACAATATTTGAGGTGCTCACAGTTTTCCTGATGCTTATATCACACAATTGTAGTCATGTTTAATGTGACACTGTTGAAAAAACTCAAAATTGTTACGAAATCCTCCAATTTTCCTCAAATTATTACGTAACGTTTCTACTAAATAGAAATTGTTCATAAAATCTATGAAATTTAAAGCAAATATCCTGTTGGAACTGATATCTGTCACTTATTGCTTGGATATTGTCAATTTCTTACATATTTTGCTTTTAATATATACGTAGAAGAGCAAACTATGGCACAATAATATTGAAATTACTAATTTCCCCCTAATAAAATCTGTGGCCCACTTGAGATCAAACTGCTCCGTATTTGGCCCCTGAACTAAAATGACACCCCCGTTCTACATATTACAACAGTCAGTGTCTTCCTCCTTCTGTTAGATTATATATATATATATATATATATATATATATATATATATATATATAACTTTACACTAATAAATGACTTGTAATTTGCTGAATTTACTTATAAAATGGTCAACTCCTAAATGTACGACTCCTTACATAGTGAGGGAAGGTAATCAGGGACATGACTTTCACTTGTGTGGATTCAAAAGGGAAATCTACAGGATCTCTGTGGGTTTTGACAGGACAGGGGGCGCTGTACAAATAAGCCCATGAACAGACAAAGAACCTGGGAGAACCACAAGCAGAGCAACAACAAAATGGATCAGGAACTGAGAAAAAAACCTGTAGAAAAACTGAACCTCAAATGAAAAAAAGAGCCCAACGGGGACTTGAACCCACGATGATCAGAATGATAATAAAAAAAAACCAAAGTGTCTGCGTCACTAGAACGACTGAACAAAAACCTGGTCACGTGTTGCCAGATCAAGCTTTTTAAAGCTGTTTTTACAGGTAAATGTTGAACGTTGCTAAGCTCTGCCTCACTTAGCGACCTCGCTAACAATGTATTCAGAGTTTAGATAAAAAGACAACTTTATTATGGATGTAAACCCATGATTTACTTTTACAATAAAAGCTGTACTAAAAATGTTGTTTTGAAATTGTTAGTGTTCCCGTTAATGAAATAATAAATCATCCATGATTCAAATAGTGGAGACTTTTTCACATCTGTGCTTCTTTCTCTGCCCATAAATAGACCCATGCACCGCTTTAGGACCAACTTTGAGACAAACCAGAGTCAGACGTGACGCTTTGTTGGCACAGGTGTTGGATTTCAGATTTCAATAAGGTAGAGGCAGCCGTCCATGCTCTGACATCATCACCACCACCAGCTGACCTTTGACCTCCTCAGCAGACAACTGGGCTTTCCCCAAATATTCCTAATCTGCTTTTTCTTCATTCTTCTTTTTTTTGTTCTGTTCTAAACTCCTCCCAGATAAATCTTCTGATAGTTTTCCATTCTAATATTAGAATAGCTGCAATGACAAATGGTCCATAAAGTAAAAGAATAAATATGTCGACAACAATGAACCAGAACTGGTAAAAAAAAAACATAAAATTGGAGCTTGAAAGTTTCTTTTTATCTTCATTGTAAACACTTTGTTGGAACACTTTGGTGCATTGCATTGTGGGATGTGGAGTCCTGTCGAGACCCCACTTGAGGTCGTGAGACACTGGGAGGGGTTCCCCAGACGTCTTCATGAAACTAAAAACATTTTCTGAACAATTTGAGTTCATTTTTGATTATTCTGCAACTTTTTTTGTAACTACACCAAACTTGTCATATTTTAACCTATTTTCATCACTTTTTCTGCCCATATTTTTGCTCCTTTTAATGTATATTGGCTACATTATTCCCATTTCTGACACTTCATCAAATTTCAATGCCTTTACTGCACATTTTTTCCACATATATTGACAAATTATTGTCACTTTTAACCTCTTTTCACCACATTTCATCATTATTTTTGCCAATTTAACCACATTAACGATTTGTTGTGCCCATTATTTACTACTTTTTTCTGCCACTTTTAAGCCAATATTGATACTTTGAACCATTTTAACCACTTTTTCTACCAAAAAATCTGCTATACAATGCATTTATAGATTGAAAATAATGTGACTAATAAAGCTTTTTTTTTTTTTTTTTTTAAATAAACATTGTGTGTAGTCATTGTGACTCCTTTCAGTTGTATGATATTGTCATGTGTTATACTAATTAATGTGTATGAATAAATAAATAATATACATTATACATCGGCCAACTGATATTATTGTTTGTGTTTTTTACGCGTATCGGCATCAGCCAATGCATGCTGCTGTGTTCACCAATCTGCATTATTTACAGAGAGCAGAAATATTTTTTACTTGTTCTTGTTCTACCTCACCTTTGTTAATTTCAATAAATGTTCCTTTTTTTCAAATTGAGAATTGTACCATTTGTTGTCATAATTATGTAATTTTTTTCATGATAATAATTGAGTCAGCAAAAGTAGTATCGGCTCAAGAAAATCATTAGTCCTAATCGGTCATTAACTAAAATCGGTATCGGCATCGGCCCTAATAAACCCATATGGGTCGATCACTACTACGTACTAATGTATTTGATAAACTGAACAGAGTGCGAGGAGTTAAATAACAAGTGTTGTCTTGATTTCTCTTTTGTAAACTGATCATGTATTTATTTTTATGTCAAACAATAATTTGAAAAATAAATAAAATATTAGCATCATTTCACCACTAAAAGTCATGATCTCCTTTTTAGTATGAACGTTATATTACAGAGGCAAGAATCAAATAAAAAATGTTGGTTTTCAGCAAACGTTAGTAAATATTTAAAGCCTTTATAAGTTCTAATGAAAGGTTAATTCTTTAATCTTGTGAGCACTCCTTGTGCTTTGGGCTGACTTCCGGCAGCTGAGCTGACAGCAGCAAAAGAGCAGAGCGGAGCTCACAGAGGAATTTATTTACTAAACATGAACTTTTTCTTCTGAGAAATGATACGATACCTCAACATCAAACTCTATCATTTACCATCTGACTCTGGCTCTGAGGTAATCATCTACTGCTTTTTTATTTGCTGGCTCAACTGGAAAGCTAAGAAGCAAGCTAGCTAGCTACAAGTAGCAAGCTAACTAGCAGAAGAATGGCTCTTTCCACCACAGAATACAGCAGTCTTCTTCAAAAGATTACTGAACTGGAGACTACAGTGTGAGAAATACAAGTAAACATTGAGGTTAATGAACACTGTGGATATGATAATGATACGACTGTGCCGTTGTTTCAAAACAGCGGAGTGGATAAAGCTAACTCGCTACCAGCCCTTGCTAACAAAGCTATCAGGCCTAGGGAGGATCCTGTTCCCGTTGATAAGCCAACAGGTGTGAGTCCTCCTTGGAATACACTGAGAGCTAAGCCTAAGTAAAAGTCTTATCCACTTCAAAGGCTAACGGGCCGAGCAAAGCGCCCTGATATCAATAATGAGACGGACTGGCCTGCACTGGCTTCGCAGACTGCAGCCTCAACATCAACTCCCTTGTCTGCCCAGGCACAAAAGTGGACATCTGCTAAAGGCAGGAGTATCACCAAGTCACAAACCCAGTTTCATGTAGAACTGGGTAATCGATTCGCCCCACTGCTGAATGACCTAGGATCTGGCTCTAATGAGGTCAACACACAACCTTCTGGAACTGTGAAGACTGAAAGTGCTTCAGGAAAACAAAAGCGACATGGTAGGCCAAAGCAACAACCTCACACACTGATAGTGGGAGACGTTTCTGTTAAAGATGCTCAGAAGATGTTTAGCAGCAACATGAAAGTGATCTGCTTACCTAATGACACAGTATCAGACCTGGCTGACAAAATCTTGCATATCGTTGCAGATTACCCACATTTGAAAAATGTTGTGATTCATTTTGGGTTAAATGATTTAGCCAAGGAGGAGTCTGAGGTGTTAAAGCAGGATTTCACCCATCTGCTAAAAACTGTGAGCTGTTTACAGCCTAAAGTGTTCATCAGTGGCCCGATACCTCCAGTCCGCAAAGGAGATCTGAAATTCTCAAGGATTTACTCTTTGAATAAATTTCTGTCTTCGGCTTGTGCTGCCCTTTCACTAAATTTTATAGAAAATTTTCCTATTTTTTGGGAACGTCGTCATCTTTTTAGAGCAGATGGACTGTGTCTAAACAAGGCTGGAGTAAAACTCTTCACATCCAACTTGTTTTACTTCACCAGTCACACTGCTATCAGTTCTGATAAAGACAGAGGACAACATGTACCATCGGAGAACAAAACAACAAGGAAAGAACATGGAGTCGATGAGCTTCCAGCAAGAAATCAAAATCACCAAAATGAAGAGGTCAACCCAACCCCCACATCTCAGGACCCACCTGCTTCACCCCAAAATTCACCTACTTCCACTTCATCCAGCTTCTCTCCTACCCCTGCCTTCTTGGATTTAACTGCCCAGATGAACGAGCTGGTTCTGGCTGGCACAAGACTGACACCCCACCCTTTACCCCACCATGGTCCCATCTTATCTCCTCTAAAGAACCAATCTGCACCACCCATCCCTCCTCGACGATACCAGGCTCAGGATCACTCTTCTCCTCAGGCCAGCTGTGTTCAACTTAGAGCGACACAGGTCTGATGTGTGCTGGGTCCAGACTGCAATAGCTCTATTTTTAGGAACAACCAGAAAAAGTCAGGGCCTTATGGAGTTAATGCAGCTTCTTTAATTCCTGTGGTGACAGGTAACACTGGTAAAATTGTGAAATTAAAGAAAAGCAAAAAGCTCATGTCATCCAAAAAGTCCACCAGTGTCTCCAGTAAAGTCTTTAAAATTAGCTCTTCTTAATGTTAGATCTCTTGTTAACAAGTCACTACTAATTGATGATATTATTTTGACACATCACTTGGACTTTTTATTTCTTTATGAAACGTGGTTGAATGATGGTATCAGTAATACTATTCTCAATGAAAGTGCACCACAAGACTTTATTTATTTAAATAACTGTCGTACTTGCAGGAAAGGTGGTGGAGTTACTGCCATTTTTAAATCAATATTTCAGTGCAAAGAAATAACATTTGGTGATTTTATCTCCTTTGAATATATGTCATTCTTACTGAAGGGTGATTCAAGAGTTCTGTTTTTAGTCGTTTATAGACCCCCAAAATATTCTGGAGAATTCATGGATGAGTTTGCTGAACTGCTGTCAGTTGTATGCACTGAATACAACTTTTTAATAATAACAGGTGACTTAAATATTCATGTAGACAATAACATGGACAATACTGCCAAAGAACTGTATGCTTTAATGGATACTTTTGGTCTTACACAACATGTGACTGGTCCGACACACACTCAAGGTCACACTTTGGATCTGGTTATCTCTAAAGGTGTTGATATCTCTGCTGTTGATGTAAGAGACTTAGCTCTATCTGATCATTTCTGTGTCTTTTTTGACCTAGAGACTGTAACATCTGTTCCTCCTAGTTATGTGTGTTTAAAGAAAAGGTACATAAATGAGAACACAAGTGCACAGTTTATGGAAGCCATAGCAATGACACCAACATTGAGTGGTAAGGCAGTTGATGATTTTCTAGATGAGTATAATAGAAAAGTCTGTAATGTCATAGATGTGGTGGTTCCAATCAAAACTAAGAGAAAACCAAACACACAGAAAACACCTTGGAGGAGGACTGAGATAATGCAGAATTTGAAATCTGACTATAGAAGAGCTGAGTGTAAATGGAGATCAACAAAAATTCAATGATGGCTTGTTCAAAGCAAGGCAGCAATAGTTTTCTGAAATTATTGCCAAAAATGTCAACAACTCTCGTACGTTGTTTTCTGTAATTGAAAAGCTCACAACCCCCCCAGATCAGATAGTCCCTGAATTACTGTCAGCTGGAAAATGCAATCAATTTGCTGTATATTTCAATGAAAAAATACAATCAATAAGGTCAAACATCAAAATAAACCAGCAAAATCACAAAAAGCTTGAACAGCTTCAACCACTGAGGGATGAGTCAACTACAATGTTAGAGTTTATTACAGTGAACCCAAAAACAATAGAGGAGACTGTTCAGCAGCTGAATCCATCAACGTGTTGCCTTGACACAAAACCCTCAAACTTCTTTAAAACTGTTGTAAAGTCAATTGTCACTGATTTGTGTCAGATAATTAACTGCTCATTCCAATCAGGCACCGTACCAAAATCCCTGAAAGTAGCTGCTGTGAAACCTCTGTTAAAAAAGAGAACACTGGATGCCTCTATACTGGCTAACTATAGACCAATCAGAACCTTCCATTCATGGCCAAGATCATTGAGAAGGTGGTCTTCAACCAACTGAGTCAATTCTTAACATTCAACAAAATATTTGATAAATTTCAGTCAGGTTTTCATTCTCATCACAGCACTGAAACTGCTCTGATCAAAGTGATCAATGACATAAGGTTGAACACTGATTCAGGAAAAGTATCTGTTCTCATTCTATTGGATCTAAGTGCTGCATTTCACACTGTAGATCATACAATTTTGTTACATAGATTGTAAACATGGTTTGGACTAAATGTTAAATTAATGGTTTAAGTCATACTTGGAGGAGCGAAGCTATTTTGTAAGCATTGGAAACTTTGAATCTGACAGATTACCAATGTCATGTGGGGTTCCTCAGGGCTCTGTTCTTGAACCTCTTCTGTTTAGCCTTTATATGCTTCCTTTAGGACAAATTTTACAGAACTGTAAGGTTGATTATCAGAGCTACGCAGATGACACACAACTATATCTATCACTGAACCCAGATGACTATGGTCCCATTGAGGTGTTGTGTGACTGTTTAGAAAAAGTAAACTGATGGATGAGTGAAAACTTCCTTCAACTAAACCATGACAAGATGGAGGTGATTGTCTTTGGTAACAAGGAAAAGAGGACTGCTGTCAGCAAGTATCTGAGTCTGGATCTTTAAAAGCTAAAGACCAAGTCAAAAACCTTGGTGTTCTGATTGACTCAGATCTTACATTCAGCATCAGATCAAATCTATCACAAAAACATCTTCTACCACCTAAAGAACATCTCCAGAGTGAAAGGTTTAATGGCTCAGAAAGATCAGGAGAAACTGGTCCATGCTTTTATCTCCAGCAGACTGGACTATTGTAATGGTCTTCTGACAGGAATCCCCCAAAAGAGCATCAAACATCTACAGCTGGTTCAGAACGCTGCAGCTCAGGTCTGAACCAGAACAAAGAGGTCAGAACACATTAGTCCAGTTTTAAAGTCTTTACACTGGCTCCCAGTCAGCCTCAGAATAGACTTTAAAGTTCTGCTGCTGGTGTATAAATGTGTGAATGGGTTTGGTCCAGAATACATCAGTGAGATGTTAGTCAGGTATGAACCCAGCAGGTCTCTGAGATCTATGGACACAGGTCAGATAGTGGAGCCCAGAGCTCACAGTAACCATGGTGATGCTGCTTTTAGTTGTTATGCTGCAAAGAAGTGGAACAAACTGCAGCAGAGCTGAAGTCAGCATCACATGTGAACATTTTTAAATCAAAGTTAAAGGCACTTTTTTTCTCTACTGAGTATGATTGAGAGAGAGATTTTTAGTCATGTTGTTAATGTCATGATGATTTTACTGATGATATGAATTGATTTTACTGATGATTTTAATTGATTTTACTGATGATTTTAAATGTTCTTATTGATTTTAAACAATTGAATGTTTTATCATGTAAAGCACATTGAGTTGCCTTGAGTATGAAATGTGCTATACAAATAAATTTGCCTTGCCTTGATAAACATCAGCAAAGGATAAAGTTTCATGTTTGCTCTAATGGTGCGGCAGCGTCTGAGGAAACATGTTCCACTATCCATTTGTTCCTCCTCCTCCTTTCATGAAACACACTCCAACAATCAGCTGCTTATCACAGCTGGAAATGAGCACAGGAACCAGATGTTGTTCTGATTAAACACACACACACACACACACACACACTGCAGGAAGCAGAGCACCGACTCATGGAACAGATGATCTGCATCAGTTTGTCCTTAATGTTTTTTAAAAGGTAAAATTTACTTTTGAATTGTCAGCGTATTAAAACCGTCACCACATGTAATCAATAATCTGTTAGATCATTATTGAAGGGTTCTCGCCTGCACAGTTTAGCGTAGGCCCCCCGACGCTGTGATTTTATTCCCCCATGCTGTGATGTCTGTGTTTCAATGAGCGTAAAGATGGAGTTTCTGTATTTTTTAACTCTTTAATCGGTACCGTCATCATAATAACAAAAGGAATTCCAGCGTGAATGGGTTGTTTAAACTCTCTTTTTAATCTGAATAACCCAGAAACATACTGTACATCATCTACACTGTCTATTTAATACAGGCGAATGGCTCGGATGCTTCTGTCTTCACCTGAGGACCCAGAGGACCCCTGCTGTCTTTTAGCTGCCCCCGATGCTGCCTGTCTGCATCCTCCACTTTGTAACCCATAATCACCGTCCATTATAAACAGAGCTTCAACCAGACAAAACCTGGCAAGATCCAGATTGATGTGTAGCCCCTCCCTCTAACTGTGTCTGTGTCTGGTGAATCCTTTTGGAATCAGGAAGGGACATAAACAGAATGCTTGAAGCTGATTGGACGAAGCGCCTGTCCACCATGATTTGTTTTAGCCAATCACACGGTAACAAATGATGATGTCGTCATTGGCATGCGCTGCAAAGTCGCAACAACAACAACAACAACAACAACAACAACAACAACAACAACAACAACAACAAAGCTCTGCTTTTCCGTCTTTAACGTCCAAAAATGCACAAAGTTCCTCTCGCTGTTGTTTTTTCTAAAATGAAATTCTGGATTCTTCTAAAACTGAGTTTATAACAGCTTCCACACGTTCATCCTCCTGCGTCGACGTCTTTCTGTTTTGATTCAGACTTATGCTAATAGCGGTAGCCCAGCTAGTATCATTCGTTCATTCGTTTTTCATTTTGTATCAATTTGCAAAATACGTGACCCGGAAGTGAAGCGTTACACATTCAGAGATATCTTTAGCTCTGCAACACTAATGAGTCTCTAAATCCTCCTAAATGTCTGTGAGGAGGTACTGTGTTCAACACCAGCTAAAGCTAAAAGGACACGTTTCTGATGCACAGTCGGCAATGGAGAAAATGAATAAAGGAGTTCATTTTCCGTTTTTTCGTTTTCTGTACCAAAGCAAAAGAGCTTGAATTTGAAAAACAAGGCGTTTTCCATTTTGGTTTTGGAAACAAATATCAAATAATGAGTGTTTTTTTTTTGTTTTTCATGTTTTTGTTACATAATGAAAAACAAATGAACAAATGATTAGTTCATCTCATGTAGCATGAAGCTGTTTGTCATGTTTATAACTCACAACGGATCGTTCTACATGCGTGTGCATGGACGTGAACACCGTCTGGTTGAAGCGCGTTCAGGCTTAAAGAGACATCGGCTTCTCTCAGTCTGGGTCAGGTTTTCTTTTTTTTGGCCCTATTAAAGCTCTACTGTGTGTGTCATCTCCTTTGTAACCCATTATCACAGAAAAAATATAAAATTCATGAGTTAGGGGCCTTGTGTCCTTAACAGTCCCAATATTACTGCAGGTTCCATATAATACCTGATATAAATTTGATGAAAATATATGATCTTTGGTCTTGGAGCAGGAACACCTTAGAGAACAATGTAATTAACGCCCGTTTATGCATCTCTGTTTATACCACGACCTCCTGGCAATGTGTCAACGGTCATTGGCCGACCACTAGGCGGGCTGAGTGCGGGAGTTTTAGAGCCAAAGAGCGTTTTGGAATCAGTCTTTTGAATCAAATGTTATTTCTTGTCTATTCAGTGTGTGTGAGTATCTATTAGTGGAGGAACTACACCAAGCATGAGTAACTCTATAACTACATTCATCACGACCTTCACCATCTCAACAAATTACTTTTAGCTTTAAAGTAAGATTAAAAAAACTTTAGCGATACGTCTGCCCCCATACAACACTCACACCAGTGGCCATGTGACCTGATGAGAACCTTGTAATGCATTACAGCGCTGATACACATAATGAACTGCAATGATAAAGCTGCAGTGTGTGCACGTGGTGCTGCAGTGTGTGTGTGAATGAATAACACACAGATTCGTGTATAGTCTCTAATCAGAATGCACGTCGGCACTCCTTTATTTTCCTCAATTTATGCTATTATTTTACAAACTAGATATAAAAGGACATAAATAAACGACATAAGTTACATGTACCTATAGAACTCCTTGACAAAAACAAACCAAAAAAAAAAAAAAGGCCAAAAAAATATGTTCAAGTCAAATAAAAGTACAAATATCAGGAGAATGTTAGATCTACACGATCATATGGCATCGGAAAGAAAAGAAGAAAAAAAACACACAAGCTCTGGTGATTTGTATCCACTGTTATTCCACCTCTCACAGAAAAGGAAATAGATTTTTTGTTTGTTTAATACATTCTGGTGATCCCTCTTCTTCCCAACATGTCTTGCATATTTCCACGCAGGTCTTTTCTTTTCTGTTTTTTAAAGGTAAAACACAAAAAGAGGCCAATAAAAGAAAAGGAGAGAAGTGGATCCGTCTTAAGGACAAAAGGTGTTTTCCTGTCAGAGCGAAAGCTTTGCCAGTTCCAAACATTCACGTGAGTGCAGTAAAAAAAAAAAAAAAAACATGTTTTCCCTTTTTCTTCTTCTTTTTCCACAACATTCTGCTCACGCTTCAGATCCGTCGCAGCGTTGGTTTCTGTGGTTTGACCTCGAGAGTCCAAACGTACGAGTGTGTGACGCAAAAGGAGACTTTTACAGTCACACTGAGCTGCTTTCATTCTGTATGCACACACACACACACACAACCAACGCTGTTGGTTCTCAACCTTTTCAGCCCACAAACCCCAAAATGAAGGAGCGAGAGACCTGGACCCCCCACTGATGGTCCATTGTTTTATGAATATTGATAACCACATTTATTCATTTATCTGAATAATATCCACTGTTATCCAGGAAGTTTATTATTTGGGCCATAATCTAATTAAAGATGTAAATCCTTGTTTTAATCAGAAATAAAATAGAGTTCAAAGTGACCATAAATGGTGGAAAAGGTGGTGAAATGGGATTTTAAAAACCACAAAAATTGGTTAAAAAAGTTGCAAATTGGAGCGATCAAAAACAGACAGAAAAAATGGTAAAAAAGGTTCAAAGTATCAATATTGGCTTAAAAAAGCAAAGGGGGGTTGGGTATTTGATGTAATTATGATTTAATTTAAAAAATAGGAATAATTAGTTCATGTGTGTCAAACCCATTGTCTGGGGGTCAAATTCGCCCCTTCGGAGGATCCAATTCAGCCCACTTTAGAAAGTAAAAAAGCCCGAAAAAACATGAATCATTGTGTAAATGACACTCAACAATATTTGCAGGGGCTCACAGTTTTACTGGAGCTTATATCACATGATCGCAGTCATTTTTAATGTTAAACAGTTGAAAATCCTCTAAATTTCTACAAAATCCTTCAATTTTCCTCAAATGATTACATAATATTCCCCTGGTAATTTGATAGAAATTTTGTCACAAAATCTAGGAAATTTAAGATATCTGTCACTTATTGTTTGGATATTATTGATTTCTTACAGACTTAGTATTTTATGTAAACGTAGAAGTATAAACTAGAGCACAATAATGTATAAATTACTAATTAAAATCTGTGGCTCATTTGAGACCAAATTCATAGGAGAAGTGTCAGAAAGCAAATGTAATGTAGCAAAAATACATTAAAAGGAGCAAAAATATGCCAAGAAAAAGTGATGGAAATAGGTTAAAATATGGCAAGTTTGATGTTTCCTGAAGGCATCTGGAGACCCCCTCCCAGTGTCTCGCTACCCCAAATTAGGTCCTGACCCCAAGGTTGAGAACCCCAGCTTTAGATGAGAAGGAGGGAATAAAAAAAAGGGGGAAAATGTCAAAGATTTTTTCTTTCTTTTTTTCTATCAAAAACTTTACAACTGATAGCCCGGTCTCCTCCACAGTGGCATGAAAACAAGACACGATTATACTTCATAGAACCGCACACACACACACACACGCACACACACACACGCACACACACATACGCGCACACACACACACGCACACAAACACACGCACGCGCACACACGTCATTCTTCACATGCAAACAGAGCAAGACACAAAAAAAAAAATTAACAAAAAACTGTGAAAAATCGTCACAAAAAAAACCCCAAAAAACAATGAGGAAAAAACCAAAGTACATCATACACTGAACAGAGCTTCTCCATTATATTACATTCTTCATATTGTCTCTGATAAATGCAGTCCAATCGTTCATGGTAGCTCCAGGATGGGAGTGGACGGCCACGTGGAAGAGTTGTGACGGGACGTCCCAGACAGGTCCAGATATAGAGAGCCAGGTGTTTAGTCCACAGAGATCCAGAGGAGGAAGACGAGGAGGAAGAGTAGGGAAGAAACGTATGTTTGTGACGGACGGCAGCAGCTGGGAGGGCTGTGGGGGGGGAAATATATAAATCATGTGTTTTAAAGATCAATAACCTTTACAGCACAGGACCAAACATAACGTCACTTTAACAAACGGCCCTGTACGCACGTCGCTCTCAGAAAATACTGATATTTTGTTCAGGCATTATTCAATAGTCACACTGTAAATTTTGACTTTTAACAGATGAATACTTTTGTCGATTTTCACAAGTCCTTATTTTTTTTTCCATTTTCAGCTTCCAATATCTCAGGAACTACATCACATAAGTAACTGACATGTGGTACAGTAATATAGCTCCACCTACTCTGTCAGAATATACAAAAAGATCTGCTATACCACATGTTTCAAACTCAAGGCCCGGGGACCAAATCCGGCCCTTTAGAGCATTAAATCCGGCCTGCTTGAGAAAGTAAAAAATGAAAACATGATACATTTTGTAAATTACCAACTAATTCAATTGTAGAAATCTCAGCTCTTTCAAATACAAAAAATCAATTTTAATCCACAGTATTTGTAGAAACTCAGTTTTCCACGTCCTAAATCTCAATTCTTCCAAAATCTGGCAAATTTTCCTCAAACTATTCCATGAAATTTCAAGAAAATAAGTGAAATTAAAGTAGAGATCCTGCAGGGACTGATATACTCACATACTGTACGTTATCATGTATATATCGTGTATATGTGGAAGTGAAAACCAGGGCACATTAATGTTGAATTTGCTCCTATAATCTGTGGCTAATTTAAACTCAAACTGGTCTATATTTGGCCCCTGAACTAAAATGAGGCCCCTGATCTATACATCATTACTGGTGGACATGTCAGCTCCTCTAAATAGTCACAAAGTCAGTGTGTGTTTGGGTCTGGAACATGTTTGGACCTTCATCCTTGGTTGTGAAGGAGGAATTGTTGTGTTTATTTAATAATTAGAAAATATTTTACACTCATGATGAGGAAGTGATGACCTCAGGAAAAATACTAATAAAACTAATGATCAAACATTATTAATGAAATGATAATAAAAAGAAAACCCAGTGATCCTCACCTTAGTGATGTGTTGCTTCTGTTTCCTGTTGATGATGAAGCTGATGATGGGGATTCATTCTGCATGTGTTTACTGGTGTTTACTGGTGTTTACTGGTGTCTACTGGTGTTTACTGGTGTTTACTGGTGTTTACTAGTGTTTACTGGTGTTTACTGGTGTTTACTGGTGTTTACTGGTGTTTACTAGTGTTTACTGGTGTTTACTGGTGTTTACTAGTGTTTACTGGTGTTTACTGGTGTTTACTGGTGTTTACTAGTGTTTACTAGTGTTTACTGGTGTCTACTGGTGTCTACTAGTGTTTACTAGTGTTTACTGGTGTTTACTGGTGTTTACTGGTGTTTACTAGTGTTTACTGGTGTTTACTGGTGTTTACTAGTGTTTACTGGTGTTTACTGGTGTCAACTGGTGTTTACTAGTGTTTACTAGTGTTTACTGGTGTTTACTGGTGTTTACTAGTGTTTTCTGGTGTCAACTGGTGTTTACTAGTGTTTACTAGTGTTTACTGGTGTTTACTGGTGTCCACTGGTGTTTACTAGTGTTTACTGGTGTTTACTGGTGTCAACTGGTGTTTACTAGTGTTTACTAGTGTTTACTGGTGTTTACTAGTGTTTACTGGTGTTTACTGGTGTCAACTGGTGTTTACTAGTGTTTACTAGTGTTTACTGGTGTTTACTGGTGTCTACTGGTGTCTACTGGTGTTTACTGGTGTTTACTAGTGTTTACTAGTGTTTACTAGTGTTTTCTGGTGTCAACTGGTGTTTACTGGTGTTTACTGGTGTTTACTGGTGTTCACTGGTGTCCACTGGTGTTCACTGGTGTTTACTGGTGTTCACTGGTGTTTACTGGTGTTTACTGGTGTTTACTGGTGTTCACTGGTGTTTACTGGTGTTTACTGGTGTCCACTGGTGTTCACTGGTGTTTACTGGTGTTCACTGGTGTTTACTGGTGTTTACTGGTGTTTACTGGTGTTCACTGGTGTTTACTGGTGTTCACTGGTGTTTACTGGTGTCGACTATGTCCACTGGAGTCTACTGGTGTCTACTGGTGTCTTCTGGTGTCTACTGGTTTTCACTGGTGTCTTATGGTGTCTACTGGAGTCTACAGGAATCTACCGGTGTCCACTGGAGTCTACTAGAGTCTACTGGTGTCCACTGGTGTCTACTGGTGTCGACTATGTCCACTGGAGTCTACTGGTGTCTACTGGTGTTCACTGGTGTTCACTGGTGTTTACTGGTGTTTACTGGTGTCTACTGGTGTTCATTGGTGTCTACTGGTATCCACTGGTGTTTACTGGTGTCAACTGGTGTCTACTGGTCTCTACTGGTGTCCTCTGGTGTCTTCTGGTGTCTACTGGTGTCTTCTGGTGTCTACTGGTTTTCACTGGTGTCTTATGGTGTCTACTGGAGTCTACAGGAATCTACCGGTGTCCACTGGAGTCTACTAGAGTCTACTGGTGTCCACTGGTGTCTACTGGTGTCGACTATGTCCACTGGAGTCTACTGGTGTCTACTGGTGTTCACTGGTGTTCACTGGTGTTTACTGGTGTTTACTGGTGTCTACTGGTGTTCATTGGTGTCTACTGGTATCCACTGGTGTTTACTGGTGTCAACTGGTGTCTACTGGTCTCTACTGGTGTCCTCTGGTGTCTTCTGGTGTCTACTGGTGTCTTCTGGTGTCTACTGGTTTTCACTGGTGTCTTATGGTGTCTACTGGAGTCTACAGGAATCTACCGGTGTCCACTGGAGTCTACTAGAGTCTACTGGTGTCCACTGGTGTCTACTGGTGTCGACTATGTCCACTGGAGTCTACAGGTGTCTACTGGTCTCTACTGGTGTCTATGTTCACTGGTGTCTACTGGTTTCTTCTGGTGTCCATTGAAGTATACTGATGTCCACTGTAGTCTATTGATGTTTACTGGTGTCGACTGGTGTCCACTAGTGTCTACTGGTGTTTACTGGTGTTCACTGGTGTTTACTGGTGCCTACTGGTGTCCACTGAAGTATAATGGTGTTCACTTGAGTCTACTGGTGTCTACTGGAGTCTAATGAAGTCTACTGGAGTCTATGGAGTCTAATGGAGTCTATGGAGTCTAATGGAGTCTATGGAGTCTATGGAGTCTAATGGAGTCTATGGTGAGGAAGCGCTGGCAATGGTTCTGCAGTGGTTTGGGATTTGGAAGCTTTACAAACAAAGTGGAGATAAATGGAAGGATTCCACTTTCTGGGAGGTTGGGGGAGCTCCTCTGGAAGATTGAAGCAGTTCTCAGTAACATCCTCAGGGCAACAAAACGAGGCGTTCAGGGACCAAACCCAAGCCAAGCCAGAGCAAAAAGAATCTAACGCTCAGAGTTCCAGCGTTCACATTAGAATTGAGATATAAACCACATCTGAATGAGAGACCAAACCTGTTCAGTCCCGCATTAACATTTCATCTACAATAAACACAGTCATGGAAAAATGAAAAGAAAATCATCTGCTCCTTGGGTTATTCCACAAAGAAAGTTCCAGAAACAACATTCCACCCAAGAAAGGAGGAGGAAAAGGTGAGGACCACTTTCACTTTTCCTTCCAGACCACTAAAGGCACTCCAGATCAGCCTTGAGGAAGCACTTTTCCCTCCGCTCCTCCATCTACACAAACTCATCTTCTCCAAAGGAACAAAAAGAGCAGAGCGAGTCACGTGTGGTCTTCAAAGTGCCTTTGATTCCATGTTTTTTTCTTCTTCAGCAACATTGTCTTTTCTTGTAGATCCAATTTAAAGTGCATGGATGAGGTAAACTATTTCTTCATAGTTTGTATCTTTTTTTTTTGTTGAACTTGTTTTCCATTTTTAGTTTTTTTGTAAGAATCACTTTATTTCCTTTTTTCTCCTTCTGATGAAACGCTCAAACGGGAACCATTCGGCCTTGCAACTGTTGCATTTGGGACAACATTCCCTGGACGCTGCTCAGGATCTTGTTCTGGTGCGATGCTGAGGAGATGCCGATGCGCCCCATGTCCCTGAAAGAGAGACGGAAAAAAGGAAAAAGAAATTCAGACGAGACAAGCAAACACAAATAGATTGGATTTGCATTAGCAAACATTTGTACATAACTTGGTCAAAGCTAGTAAAGGTTATTGTTTGATGAAGACAACACTGTGTGTACAACAGTCAGTGTGTTGACCTGCAGCTCCAGAAAACTGAATAAAGGCCTTTTCCAATATATCGCAGTTAGAAAAACTCAATATTTGTTTGAAATCAGTTGGTCAGTTTGGAGCTTGTTCAAAATGTTAGTAGGGTAAACACTAGGGATGTAACGATTCACTCAACTGCCGATACAATTCGATTCACGATATGATTCTCTCACAATTTACAAAATGGGACTGTAGACAAATGATGACTGAAAAATATTATAAAATGAAAATACCGTAGTATTTTCCTTTTATATTTCATTGTCAAAATAATATCTTGATAAACTATTCAAAACAATGTAATTTAACTAAAAATAAATCCTGAATGAAATAAATAAATGAATAATACAAATGAAGAAGAAACCTATTAATTTACATTCTGGTTCTATAGTAAACAATGAAAAACTGCATAATAGTTCCTTTCCTTTTTACAAGTGCAACTGAAAATGTATTTTGTGCCTTAACAATTGGACTTTAAAGAAAACAGTCACTGAACTGTATTGACATCAGATATTTATTTTGACCAGCAGAGGGCGCTGGTAACCCAGTGGTCAGTTGGCATGCAGTTATTCTACCAGTGAAGAAGAGATGCTATGCGCTAGCAGACAGAGCTAATAGAAAAATGTGACTTTTACAGATATTAACGTATTATTACAGATATTCTTTCAGCGCTAAAGGGGTAAGGAATCATTTATGAACATGTTTAAGAGTAGAAGGCATACAGAAAGAGGGTAGTAAGAGATTCCGCCCACAGCTGACACTTATAGACGAGAGAAGGGATAATATATAGCGCCCTCTGCTGTTTAGAAGTACTGCAATTTAATTTTCAGAGCATCGATGTGAACCGTGATACCTAAGAATCAATTTTTAACTGCCTTACGATTAATCGTTACATCCCTAGTGAACACTGTAGCTGGGTTTTTATTACAGTTTTTTGCAAAATGAAAGCAATATTTCTAAAGTTTCAATAAAATTGTGCTTTGAACATGTTTCCATTGAAGGTTGTTTTGGAGTCTACTACAGTCTAGTAATCTCATCCTGTGAGACTTCTCAGCAGGATGATGGACGCTCCAAACCTCCTTAGAACACTCTGCATTCCTTTGTTGTTTCACGTCACATCAGATAGTATGAAAAGATTGAGTATGTGAGAAATACTCAGATGCATACTATATGGGGACATTTTTTAAGCAGGCACAGTGAGCACACTAGTCATACTCAACTGTCCCATGATGCATTGTGAGTGAAATGTAAAATTCAAGCTAAAAATCAAACATTCCCTTTTCAAAATAAAAGCATCTCTTCTTGTCTTCCTTTAGTTTTTTAACGCTTTTGTTTTTGGTTTTGACGTTAACAGGAAGTTTACTACAACGTGGTCACTTTCTCACATCAAATGTTTTCAGAACTTTCAAAATAAAGGTAGAGAATCAACAGAGATATTTAGCCTCAGTGTGAACAAGGTTTTTAACGCTGTAGGTTCCAAATGCATCTTGGGAAACTTGGAAGTATACTTCAATGGGAACGCTAATCATCCTAATCAAACTTATATAGTATATAGTAGGCAGTATATACTTATTCATAGTGTATAGTAGGGGATATCAATATCGGTCCGATATCAGCCTGAAAACAAATATCGGATTCAAACTTTTTATTTATTTATTGCAATTATTTATTTATTTATTTTATTCAATTGTAGAATACAGTAAATATTATGTTGAAGGTTAACATTTATGTAACCAATTGGTTAATAATAAAATAGTCAGTTTTTCTCATCCCTACTGTTTGAGTAACATCACTTGATCAAACCTGTTCTATTTTTTTTAATTTAAAAATAAAGTTAAAAAAAAGTATGTATGATTCACGCTGATATCATATCGGATCAATATCGGTATTGGCCGATACGCTAGGCTGCTAATATCGGTATCATATCGGAAATGAAAAAGTTGTATCGGGACATCCCCAGTGTGACATTTACAACACAGCCATGGTCTCCTCTTCTGTCCACACCTAACGCACCATGTTTTCTCGGAGAGAAGTGGTCAATATTATTTTATGGAGACGGTGTCTGTCCCCCGACCCATATTTCACAATGATTTTAACATAAAATCAAATAAAAGAGCTATCAATTATAAAAATCTGAAAAAAAATTAAAATCTCAAATCTAGAAACACCAAAACATAAAAGCATTAGATGTGCTCTATTAAATATTAGATCACTGAGATCCAAATCTCTACTAGTAAATGACCTTATCTCAGAAAATAACTTTGATTTATTCTGTTTAACTGAAACATGGCTGTATCAAGATGAATATGTTAGTTTAAATGAAGCCACTCCTCCCAGTCATTTAAATACTCATATGCCACGAGACATAGGCCGTGGAGGTGGTGTAGCAGCTATTTATCATTCCTCTCTCCTAATCTATCCTAAACCAAAGGCCAGTTACACTTCCTTTGAAAGCCTGGTTCTAAATTTATCTCATATCGAATCAAAAACCTGCCAGCCAGTCTTATTTGTGATAATTTACCGTCCTCCAGGCCCTTATTCTGAATTTCTATCAGAATTCTCTGAGTTTATATCAAACTTAGTCCTCAGTTCTGATAAAATACTGATAGTAGGAGATTTTAATATCCATGTTGACAAAGATAGTGATAGCCTGAGCTCAGCCTTTATGTCCCTAATAGACTCAGTTGGCTTTTCTCAAACTATTAATGAAGCTACTCATCGTTTAAATCATACTCTTGATCTTGTTCCAACATATGGCCTTGATATTAATGAACTAAAAGTCTACCCTGAAAATCCTCTGCTATCAGATCACTTTTTAATATCTTTTAACATTATCCTAGAGGATCTCGCACTGTGCAATAAAATAGTTACAAGTAGAAATCTATCCAACTGTGCTGTGGCTAAATTTAAAGAGGCCATTCCTGCTGCCTTAAACTCAGTGCACCATCCAATAAATAACTATGATATTAATTATAACCCCTCTCAACTGGATCTGCTTGTCGATAGCTCTGCTAGTCTACTAAAATCCACCTTGGACTCAATTGCCCCATTGAGGGAAAAAACTATTAAACGTCAGAGGAAAGCTCCGTGGTTTAGCTCTGAAACTCACACACTCAAACAAACAACCCGTAAATTAGAGAGAATGTGGCGCTCCAATAAAACAGAGGAGTCACGAATACTTTGGCAAGAAAGCCATAGTAAATACATGACAGCCTTACAACATAGTCGATCTACATACTACTCCTCACTAATTGAAGAAAATAAAAATAATCCGAGGTACCTTTTCAGCACTGTAGCCAGGCTAACACAAAGTCAGAGCTCTATTGAGCCCATGATTCCTCTAGCCCTCAGCTGTGAGGACTTTATGACATTTTTTAACGATAAAATTCACAAGATTAGAGATAAAATTAGCCACTCCCTGCCTTCACCTGGGCCTGCTGTACCATTAAATGTAAATAGGCCTAACCTAAACTGTTTCACACATATAGGACTTCAGGAACTTAACTCTATTATTTCATCCTCCAAACCATCGACCTGCCTTTCAGATCCGATCCCAACTAAGCTGTTTAAAGAAGTTATTCCCCTGGTCTGCCCATCTTTGTTGGAGACAATAAATATATCCCTATCAATAGGCTACGTGCCACAGTCCTTTAAAGTAGCTGTAATCAAACCCCTTCTCAAAAAACCTACTCTTGATTCCAGCACTTTAGCAAACTACAGGCCTATATCTAATCTTCCTTTTATTTCAAAGATTCTTGAGAAAGTTGTGGCAGCTCAGCTCTGTGAATTTCTTCAAAACAACAGCCTGTTCGAGGACTTCCAGTCAGGCTTTAGAGCTCAACACAGCACAGAGGCTGCTTTAGTTAAAGTAACTAATGATCTACTCTGGGCTTCAGATGAAGGACGACTGTCAGTGCTGGTTTTATTAGATCTTAGTGCAGCTTTTGACACTATAGATCACTATATTCTACTAGAGAGATTAGAGGAATTACTTGGAATCACAGGGACTGCCCTTAACTGGTTTAAGTCCTACCTATCTGATAGGTACCAGTTTGTACACGTGAATAATAAGTCTTCTGTGTACACTAAAGTAAGCTACGGGGTTCCTCAGGGCTCTGTGCTAGGTCCAATCCTCTTCTGTATCTATATGATCCCCCTTGGTAATGTTATGAGAAAATACTCTGTTAACTTCCACTGCTATGCTGATGATACCCAACTGTATGTATCAATGAAGCCAGGTGAGACAAATCAGCTATCTAAACTTGAGGCCTGTCTAAAGGACATTAGGGCCTGGATGGACCAAAATTTTCTTCTTCTCAACTCAGACAAGACTGAGGTCATTGTACTGGGCCCGCGACACCTTAGAGAAACCTATGCTAGCCTAAGTGCCCTAGATGGCATTACTCTGGCACAAAGCACAACTGTTAGAAACCTTGGGGTTCTATTTGATCAGGATTTATCCTTCAACTCTCACATAAAACAAACTTCAAGAACTGCCTTCTTTCATCTCCGTAACATTGCTAAAATCAGATCTATCCTGTCTCAGGGCGACGCCGAAAAACTAGTCCATGCTTTTGTTACCTCTAGACTGGATTATTGTAATTCTCTTTTAGCAGGCTGCCCGAGCAAGTCGCTTAAGACACTTCAGCTGGTTCAAAATGCTGCAGCACGTGTACTGACTAAAACTAGGAGAAGAGATCACATTACTCCTGTATTAGCCTCTCTGCATTGGCTTCCCATAAAATATAGAATAGAATTCAAGATTCTTCTTCTCACTTATAAAGCCCTAAATGGACAGGCACCAGTCTATCTCAAGGAGCTTGTAGTGCCATACAATCCCCCCAGAACACTACGCTCTCAAAATGCTGGACTACTCGTTGTTCCATTCATCTCTAAAAGTAGTATAGGAGGAAGAGCTTTCAGTTATCAGGCCCCACTTCTCTGGAACCATCTACCAACCACGGTTCGGGGGGCAGACACCCTCTCTACCTTTAAGGTTAGGCTCAAAACATTCCTCTTTGATAAAGCTTTTAGTTAGGAACCAGCTCATAGCTCATAATTAAGATGCAATAGGCATAGACTGCCGGGGGGGGGGGGGGTCTGGCATGCTCGGTTGGAGAGAGGTTGGAGAGGGCGTTAAGAGAGAGGTCATTTAGGTTAGAGAGGGACCGGAGAGGGTCCCATTCCTCTTTCAAACACTCCCTCTATGTCTGCTTCTTCCCTTGTGTGTTTGCTCCTGTACTCCTTCTGGCTTTTGTCTTGCAGGTCCGTGGGATCCTTAGTGTGGAGTTACAGAGACTCAGCGGCTCTGTCTCCACCCTTTTCTCTGCACACACCCAACACAGCATAACGTGGATGGCTGTTCATCATAGGAATGGGATCCACACAAGGTTCCTGCTGCTTAACAGAAGGTTTTCCTTGCCACCATGATGAATTCATGTTGGGTGTGGGATACATATGTATGTGTATTTATGTATATATGCATATGTGTGTATCCATAAAATGAAGAGTCCGTCCTTAAGACTGCTCTACTGTAAAGTGCCTTGAGATACCATTGGTTATGATTTGGCGCTATACAAATAAAGATTGATTGATTGATAAAAGATTGATTGATGTGACCAGGTACGTCACTTCCTGTGACGTGTAATTGCACAAAAAGTGTTTAATTGGGCTTTCGCGATACATTTCAATATTGAAATGTCTGATAAACATCCTCATGAAAGCGTAAATTCAGGTGTTTCCATTTCCAGTTTTTATTGCGCTTCAAGCTACAGAATCAACTTCAAAGTAAAACGTTCCTAGGTGCAGTTTCCCAGCTTTCCCACTCACTCTTGCGTCATGTGGACCACGGCCTCCGGTGTGGTGTAGCCAGCCGCGGTAAAGTTGTTGCTGTATCTCTCCATGCCGATGGCCTGCAGCCAGTCGTCCACTGAGCCCAGAGCTGAGGGCACCTCTGGGCTGCTGGGCTCCAGCAGGGCCGTGTTTGGTCTGTGGTGGGTGGAAAACACTCTCAACACTCACATATTCACACAAATAACAAAAAAACATTTTGACATCTTCTCTCATGCATCTCTGTGTTTGAAACTCCTGCAAACAGATTATAAATCACACACTGACTGAATGTAACCATGACAACTATGGGGCGCTGATTGTAAAGTTGCATGTGCTAAAATAAATAGAAACTTTTTTTTAGCAACAAACCAGGTTTTTTTTAGTTACTTTTGACAAGATTTACTACAGTATTTGTAAAAATATGTCAATATTATATCTAATAGTTAAATATTAAACATGAAATCTAAATGTTGAATCCAAATGGTAAATGTTGAATCTAAATCTAAATGTTAAATCTAAACATTAAATCCAAATGGAAAATGTTGAATCTAATTCTAAATGTTGAATCTAAATCTAAATGTTAAATCTAAACATTAAATCCAAATGTAAATGTTAAATCTAAATGGTAAATTTGAAATCTAAATTTACAAGTTAAATCTAAATGTTACTGTACATGTAAATCATATATGTTAAATGTTGAATCTAAATCTAAATGTTAAATCTAAGTGGTAAATTTGAAATCTAAATTTACAAGTTAAATCTAAATGTTACTGTACATGTAAATCATATATGTTAAATGTTGAATCTAAATCTAAATGTTAAATCTAAGTGGTAAATTTGAAATCTAAATTTACAAGTTAAATCTAAATGTTACTGTACATGTAAATTATATATGTTAAATGTTGAATCTAAATGTTAAATCTAAATGTAATTGTTACGTTTAAATGTTAAATCTAAATGCTAAATGGAATTCTAAATGTTAAATCTAAATGTAATTGGTAAATTAAGTGTTATATTTGAATCTAATTCTAAATTTCACAGGTAAAATTAAATATTTAGCAAATAAAAGCTCATTGACTGAACTCTTGTAAATCTGGTCAAAAGTAACATAAAAGTTTATTTTAGCAAGCACAACTTTACAACTGGGTATGATCACATACAGGTGTGACAGATCAGTATGCTACATGTCTCTCCTCATTGAATTAGCACGTCTGTCAGGAGAAGCTACGCTACGTCTCACTGTTTTGCTACGGCTCTATCTCGGCTACGTGACCGGCGTGGTGCGACACACGTGGTTAATACGTTTTACAGGGCGCCAGAGCGTGGCTGTAAATTCAGCTTTTCACAACTAGCTCTATTGTTTTCCAGGAAGCAGCGTGGTGTGCTAGCATGAATCAGAGCATGAAGGAGGATTTTCTGACTCTTTATTAGCTTGTTTCTACACAGTGAGTGGAAAGGTTAAGCTGCATTTAAAAGACTCATTCCTGCTAATTAGTTAGCACAGCGTAGCATCCTGCTATAACATGACTGCTGTGCTGTGATTGTTAAACACAGACACTCTGTAAACACACAGAGGTCCTGCTGAGCACATTTAGCATCTCAACAGTGATGTGAACTCATGTTTGTTTTTGAATTAGCACAACATTGGCTACGGTTACATGTGGTTTTTCTAATTCAGAATTAAATCATTCGAAATTAAAGTGTTCTGCTTCACATTTACATGGTAATAGTAATTCCAAATTGAGGTTTACATGGAAAACAGCTTTATTCAGCTTTATTCAATTCCGCTTTAGATCTGGGGGTTGGGAAGGCTCGGATTGGACAGGGGGTGAACGTTATCACGTCTATTGGGAAAAACACACAACAAACCTCTTTTTGTTGGCTGTAACACAGAAGACCACACATCAGAACTGTTTTCACCTTTTTTTGCCAATTACTTTTAACTGGCAAATAATGGACATGACAAATCATGAATTTGCTTAACTTGACAAAAATAAGCATGAAATATGGTATAAAAAAAGAGGTTAAAAGTGACAATAATGGGTCAACATATGTAACATTAGGTGGAAAAGTGGTGGAAAGGGTTTATAAGTGCTGAAAATGTCTTGAAAGTGGACAAAATGTGCAGAAAAGGCAATGAAATTTGATGGAAAAGTGACAGAAATAGGAATAATGTAGCAAAAATGTGGCCAGAAAAAGTGATGAAAAAGGAAAGTTTGGTGTAGTTGCAGAAAAAGGGTAAAAATAACCAAAAATTGGCTCATATAATTAAAAAAATATTATTATTGTTTCTTGAAGGCATCTGGCGACCCCCTCCCAATGTCTCGCGGCCCTAAATGGGGTCTTGACCCCAAGGTTGAGTACTGTTGTTTTACATCACGGAATATTGTGTCCCAAACTGTCATCACTAGATTTGTACTATATCTGTGACTCACTTGACAACGCTGTCCCCCCCGGTCCTCTTCAGGGTGTTGGGGTTTCGGATCAGTTTGTCCAACATGTTGACGATCTGTCCGTATTTGGGCCGCTCGGCTCTCTCTCTCTGCCAGCAGTCCAGCATGAGCTGATGGAGCGCCACGGGGCAGTCCATGGGCGGGGGCAGCCGGTAGCCTTCATCAATGGCTTTGATCACCTATATGAACGATAAGACGAACCATCAGCTCACTTTGTCCCACAACCACAAAGACATGAAAAATGTCACTTTGTCTTCTTTAGAATAATGTGTCAAAGTTTCAACTGTTTTTCAGGAAATTTACTTTGAAGAAGACTGGCAGTTGACAGTCGACATATGTCAGGAGATCAGAGGCGTCTGCTGATCGCTTTGATGTTTCCTTGACTTCCGCATGATAATTCCAGCAAGTTCTTTGTTATGTTAAGGTTTTATTTATTCAGACATCTGTTCTTCAGTAAATTTAATTTGATTTCCTGACATATTTTGACTGTCAACTGCCAGTCTTCTTCAGAGGCATCTGCTGATTGCTTTGGTACAGTATTTCCTTGACTCCCGTGTACTAATTCCAGCAAGTTTCTTTCTGAATAATACGTTAAGGTTTCATTTATTTAGACAACTGTTTCTCAGGAAATTTATTTTGATCTTGTGACATGTTTCGACTGTCAACTGCCAGTGTTCTTCAGAGGCGTCTGCTGATCGCTTTGATGTTTCCTTGTCTTCCACGTGATAATTCCAGCAAGTTATTTCTGAATAAAATGTTTCTTCAGTAAATTTACTTTGATCTCCTGACATGTTTCGACTATCAACTGCCAGTCTTCTTCAGAGGCATCTGCAAGTTATTTTTGTCTTCTTTATTCAGACCACAGTTCTTCGGGAAATGTACTTTGATCTCCTGACATGTTTCAGCTGTGAACTGCCAGTCTTCTTGGTGTCTGCTGTTTGCATTGATGTTTCCTTGACTTCCAGCAAGTTCTTTTTGAATAATATGTTAAGGTTTCTTTCATTCAAACAACTGTTCTTCAGTAAATGTACTTTGATCCCCTGACACGTTTGGGGATGTCGTTTGTTTACATTAACGTGTCCTACTTTTTTCTTTCCTCCTTTTAAATAGCACCTTAAAACATCTTGTCATGCTCTAGTTCCACCTTCTCACTTCATTAGTGCAGCTACAGATGCCAGTTTACGGAGTAATGAGGCGAGGAACGCCAACACCTCTGCAGGGAGCTGCTTTTAAAACCAACGTGTTTCCATGTAATCACATTTTCTCCTGACTCACATCTTGGTTGCTCATGTCCCAGTACGGTCGCTCTCCGTATGACATCACCTCCCACATGACGATACCGTAGCTCCACACGTCACTGGCCGAGGTGAACTTCCTGTAGGCGATGGCCTCTGGAGCCGTCCAGCGGATCGGGATCTTTCCTCCCTGTGATTGAAAGTTGGCTCAGTTAATAAAACGAGTTAAATGTGACAACGCAAACACTAAGGGTCATCCATTAGATCGATCAATCGATTTAGATTCCTACGATCCAACTACATCAATCTGTGCTCGGCAAGTTGTCCTTCCTAATGACATGAATCGATCTAAAATGGTTTGAAAAGGTAATCAGTGGATTGTATCGATATGACTCTGCAGCAGCGGTGGTAGTGTTAGCTTGTTAGCATTAGCTCTGCTGAAGCCATCATATTAAAGGTTCAACCACTGCTCATTTAACCTGAACAGATGTTGGTTGCACTTCATTTTTGATATTAAGGTTGTACATTTTTTATGTATAAAAACAAGCAGAAGAGTCAGGTAAACCTAATATATATATTTATTGAAAATGTATGGAAACATCCTGTTAATTTAAACAGTGTTGTTTGGACTTTATTCAAATAAAATGTGAATATATTTGACATTTATTGTTGTTTAGTTGTTTGATTTTGTCCATCATTAATTTATAGACGATTCTCTTACAAGAAACAACAGGAATCTAATAAAGCTCACCTGTACTGTCCAGTATCCAGGGATGAACTAAAATGAACCTAAATCCACCAATATCATCCATGAATCAAATCAGTAACAAATCATGATTAGAATCAAATCGTTGCTAAAACAAATCGTTACACCTCTAACAAACAAACACACACACACATGCACACGCGCGTACCCGGGTGGTGTAGGCAGCCTCAGGGTCGTCCTCCAGAACGCGGGACATGCCAAAGTCCGACACCTTACACACCAGGTTGCTGTTGACCAGGATGTTGCGAGCTGCGAGGTCGCGGTGCACGTAGCTCATGTCTGACAGGTACTTCATGCCTGAGGCGATGCCACGCAGGATGCCCACCAGCTGGATGACGGTGAAGCGTCCGTCGTTCTTCTGCACAAACGATCAGGGTCAAGTTCAACCAACACCTTCACCCTGAGGGTATTACTGCTACGCTATGAGCTAACACCCAGAATCCAACAGTTAGCTAAAACAATGCAGTGAAATTGATCTGTGCTTTTAAAAAGTTATTTCATTTCAAACATGTTAACATCACTTTGATATGAGTGACCCTCATCATCCAGGACGTTCATTGTGGAGGATGCTCACTAGGGTGCATTAAATCCTTAAATTACTGTATGTTGCAATGACCAAAATACAGTAGGAAGCCTTGCAACATATATTTATATTTATGGGGTCCACCTCAGGGATGCCTCATTATGAGCTATTTTTACATTTTAATATAGCATTTGGGTTATGTTTTTGCTGGAATAAATTATATATTTCTCTTTGGATAATTAAGCCTAATAATGCACAATTAGCCTAATTAGGTCATTTGTAATGTCTGTTTTCTTACGTTCTTCAGGAAAACAACAACATAATGCATATTTTACATTTTTAAATATTGGTTAATATTTTGCTTGGTTTTCTTTTTTTTGGTATTGGAACAAACTTAGATTGAGGACAGAAATATATTTTAAATAAAAAAAGGTTTTTGTGGGGTTTGATGCGCCCTAATGCTCACATGGTGTACCCGTAATTACCACTTATTTTTCCTGTTAAACAGGAGCCAGCAGTGAGGCTAACGTTGCTCGCATTATTTATTATATTCCTAAATTCTTGTAAGCATATTAAATGAAAAACTACTAACAGTATAATTACTCTATTAACCCTGTTTGTCATGTCTGGTATGAATTCAGGAAGTTTAATCAAGTCACTAATTTTCCAAATGTAGCGTTTTATATCACGGTTCACACGAGCCAAGCAATCCACACTTTAGATGATAAACGTGTTTATGTGAGTTTGCTAAAAAAAATAAAGCACATACTCATGACCCAGGGGCCAAATCCGCCTTTTTGGAGCATCCAATTCGGCCCACAAGAGGCCTGGTGCTTATATCGCATGATTGTAGCCATTTTGTATGTTAAACTGTTAAAAAAATGATAATAATTCTTACAAAATCCCAAAATTATTACATATAATTTAGGATATTTGAAGTGAAGATCCTGTTGGGACTGATGTCTGTCACTTATTTCTAGAATAAGGTTGGTTTCTTACATATTTAGTATTTTATGTTACATAAAAGTGCAAACTAGGACTTGTTTTCTTGTCTAAAATCTGTGGCCCACTTCAGCTCAAACAGCGATGATCTAAAGCGTAAACCTTGGAGACACAGAGGTGACACCTGAATGCAGCACCGTGTCAGAGCAAGCAGCCACCTGATTGGTCGGGACGCAGATTACAGCAAATGTTTACTAAAGCTTTGCTTGTTGATTTCCAGCAGATGACATTACACTGATAAGACGTGGATCAACTGGCTGCGGTCGTATCACGTAGATGCACACACACACACACACACACACACACACACACACACAGGGGGACACGCATGACTCACCCTCAGGAACGCATCCAGAGAGCCGTTTTCCATGTACTCTGTGATAATCATCACTGGCTTACCTGGAGAGAGAGAGAGAGAGAGAGAGAGGGGGGGGGGGGCGGGTGATTATGGTGCTAAAACATTCCCATCACAGCTCGACACAGCAGGAAGCTTCTAGAGGGGCTTGAAATAATGTGTGTGTGTGTTAAGCCATTCATCTCTGTCCTGATGTGATTTAATTAGTTTTACAGTCGCTCTGATGGAGGCCACCTCCGTAAAGGCATCTGAACTGCAATATCAGACCAGTACACACACACACACACACACACACACACACACACACACACACACACACACACACACACACACACACACACACAGCATCATCCACAGTCCTTTTGTGCTCAGTCTTCAGTAATGGCCACGGTTACATGATGTTTTTTCCTAATTCTGACGTAATTTTCCGACATGAAATAATTCAGAATTAAAGTATTTTGAATGAAATTAAAGCATTCCAATTTCAGGTTTACTTGGAAACATTTATTTGAGTTTCCACTGGCGGTATCGGCTCTACTCGGCTAAACTCCAGCTCTTCATCCTCCTGCCATCCCCTGTTGGGAGACACGTCTTTGTCTTATCTGAGCCGTGGCAGGCGGCGGGAAAGGGTGGACGTTCCCGCGGTGGGTCTCTGTCTGTCTGTCTGTCTGTCTTTGTCTCAGAGGATGGAGAGGTGGACACAGGGCATGTGGAGAGGAGAAAAGAGGAGGAGGAGAAGAAACAGAGCTGCCACTAATCCTAATGTCCCTGTAGGAGTGGCTCAGCTAAGGTGGACATAAGAAGGGCCGTCCTACAGGAAGCCTGAGTAGAACCTTTGAAAAGTTCCTCCGTCACCGTGCCAAGAGGCCGTCAGTCACCGCCTGGCCCCGCCGTGTGATTGGCACCCCATTAATTTCAGGGCACGGCGCTGACATGGCCGTCCCAGTAAAAGAGGAAGTGCTGCTACAGTTGGACTGAAGGGGCCCCCACTCTGTCAGCCATCTTTGTTCCCTTTGTGAAGCGGTTGTGCCCCCGGGGGCCGCCACTGACTGACAGCTCCGCAATCACGTCTGAGGAGCGTCTGACCTACGACCTTTTACTCGGCCCCGCCCCCTGCTTCCACTCCTATTTGCATGCTAATTCCTTGTTTACTGAATACGCCCTGCTGCCTTTGGCAATGAACTGTGGGCGAGGGCCCCTCATCACTGGTTTCATTAACAGTGAGAGAGAAACAACACGACTGTGCAACAGGTGGAAGGTTTTCTTTAAACGTTCCAACTGTAACTCACAGCACACACATAATACATGGATGTCTGTCAGTACTCTAGTCCAGTGGTTCTCAACCTTTTCAGACCGTGACCCCAAAATAAAGGTTCCAGAGAGCGGGGACCCCCACTGTACATAAAGGTGGTTGAACACAGACATGAACATTGAAGAACAGTCATGTGGAGACAGGACCATCTATGAGGGGGAATAAACTGGAGAGATTTTTGGGGTCCATCCATAAAGTCAGTAAAATGATGGTCCATTGTTCTATGAATCTGTGATAACCACATTTATTTATTCATCTGAATAATATCCACTGTTATCCAGGAACGTTTATTATTATAGTCATCTTAAAGATGGAAATCATGTTTTTAATGAGAAATCAAATGTGTTAAAAGTGACCAAAAAAGGTGGTGAAATGGAATTTTAAAAACCACAGAAATTGATTACAAGCCAATTAGAGTGGCCAAAAAGGGCAAAAAAAAGTGTGAAAATAATGGCAAATAATGACCATGATAAATCGTTAATGTGGTTAAATTGGCAAAAATAAGCATGAAATATGGTGAAAAGAGGTTAAAAGTGACAATAATTGGTCATGTGTGACATTAGGTGGAAAACTGGTGGAAAGTGTTTAAAAGTGCTGAAAATCATTGAATTTTGATTGAAATGTGTCAAAAATGGGATTATTGTAGCAAAAATGCATTAAAAGGAGCAAAATAATGGCAAGAAAAAGTGATGAAAATAAGTTAAAATATGGACAGTTTGGTGTACTTGCAAAAAAATGGTAAAAATAATAAAAAAAAATAGGCTCAAATTGTTAAAAAATATTCTTAGTTTTTTGAAGGCATCTGGTGACCCCTTTAGAACACCTGCTTTAGTCCTTCACTGAATACACTGAGGATGTATTTTTTAAACTCCTGAATAAAACCTTTTTTTGCACATTAATGCATTTTACAGTGAATTGGAGCTGCTCCATAATGAATAAGTTTTAATTAGCCCTGTTGGACATGTCAGCAAACTGAGGCTTGATTGAAAACTCTTTTAACTTGATTGTAATGGAGAGTGGAGGGCAATTCAAATGAGCTCTTTAATAGATTCCACTGACACACTGGAGTGTGAAGGACTCATCTGCCCTAAACATTGTGTCAACTTCTCAAATGTGATCCTGGAAGAAGTGGAGACTACAGACCACCATCATTTCATATCAGCTCCACCTCAGACCGTCTGTCTGTCTGTCTGTCTGTCTGTCTGTCTGTCTGTCTGTTTCTGCTTTCTCATTCTGTTGTTCTAACTTCACAGCCAATCAATCATGGCGCTAACTGCCGTCCTCGTCTCTTCCTCCCCACATCTCCATTTGCACCTTCCTCTCCTGCCACTCGTATCTGGTTTCCCTTCCTTCCTCCTGTCCGTCTGTCCGTCTGTCCGTCTGTGCACCGTGTCTTTTCCTTGCGTCTCTGAGAGGTCTGAGAGCTCATTCTCCTGTAATTGGTGATAAGCACTTCTGTCCTGAGCTGACGTTCCCAATGTGTGTGTGTGAGTGTCCACCAGCTCAGATAGTGCCTGTGCTGCTCTGTTCAGACACATTAAGGCAGTGGTTCTCAACCTTAGGGTCGCGAGACACTGGGAGGGGGTCACCAGATGCCTTCAAGAAACCAAGAATAATTTTTGAGCCAATTTTTGCAATTACACCAAACTCGCCATATTTTAACCTATTTTCTTTACTTTTTCTTGCCATATTTTTGCTCCTTTTAATGCATTTTTGCTACATTACTTCCATTTCTGACACTTCTCCATCAAATTTCAATGCCTTTTCTGCACATTTTTTTCTACTTTCAAGACATTTTTGGACTTTATAAACAGTTTCCACCACTTTTCCACCTAATGTTACAACCGTCATTATCACTTTTAAACTTTTTTAATTATATTTCATGCACATTTTTGCCAGTTTAACCCCATTCAAAATTTGTCATGCTATTTATTTTCCAGTTTTAATTAATTGTTCCTACTTCTTAAATTACATTAACCCAACCCCACTTTAAAGCTCTTTCAGTTTTTCTTCCACTTTCTCTAATTTTAACTTTTAACCAATTTCTGTGTTTTTCAAAATCCCATTTCACCTCCTTTTCCATCATTTTAGGTCAATTTGAACCCATTTTATTTCTGATAAAACAAGGATTTACATCTTTAAAATGACTATATGCTATGGCCCAAATAATAGTAAACATCCTGGATAACAGTGGATATTATTCAGATGAATAAATAAATGTGGTTATCACAGATTCATTGAACAATAGACCATCATTTTGTCATTTTGCTGACTTCATGAATACAGATGTTTGGACGTGCAGACAGCAGCAGCAGAAACACAGAGTGGGAGGTGTCAGAGCTGTGGGGGGAGGAGGGAGGGGAGGGGAGAGAACGCCGAGGGCGAAGATTTGCTCTCTTTGTGTTTGTCCGAGCAGCAGCAGCAGATAGAGGATGGATAGGGTATCACTCCCTAACCCCAAACACATTTACAGCTGACACCATGATTAATGAGTCTGTGCTGGACCATTTAGACCACCCCCCTACCCCCCACCCCCCACCAAGCTACCGGTAACTCCCACCCTGACCATCAACGCACGGCCGATTTCCATCTGGACTAAAACCCACCTGGGGATACCCCGGATAGACCGGCCAAAAGTGCCACATGTGCACAGATGGGGGGTGGG
Source organism: Gouania willdenowi (assembly GCF_900634775.1). Classification (NCBI taxonomy): domain Eukaryota; kingdom Metazoa; phylum Chordata; class Actinopteri; order Blenniiformes; family Gobiesocidae; genus Gouania; species Gouania willdenowi. The sequence goes on along the minus strand of NC_041056.1, from coordinate 40,620,113 downwards.
GGGTGGGGGCTTTGAGTTTAGCAGTAAAATATAAAACCACTGCACAGTCAGTCGCACACGTTAGAGCGGTGTGTAGCATCGCTAACCTTTACCAAAGTCACGCCTAGTCCCCCGATGGAGGTGGAATGCAAGAGTTGATTTATTGAGATATTTGAAAGTGGGACGGCAGAAATGAATAACCTGTCTATGTTTTTATTATTTTTAAAAAGAAAAATGTGCGTGGGTGTGTGTTCATGAACAGAAAATTATAACCAGTTTCTGAGTTTATTTTAAAGCTTCTTTCCACCAAGTGACAATTTAAACATTTAAAAACACGACTGTAAATGAAAAAGCTCACGTTTCACGAGCAAACGCTCACAACGACTAAGGCTGTGTTTCAGGACTTTAACGTCTTAGCAGTAAATCAATCATTAAGGCCTTGTTTACACAACGTTTTCTAGTAAAAACGTTTTGTTGCGTTTTGTCTGTTTACGCAGCAACAGCGTTTTTGTGCTTGAAGACGGAACTTTTTAAAAACAGGCTCCAGAGTGGAAGTTAATGTAAGCTTATTGTGGTTATTGCAAAAACACACCGCAAACTATTGGCCTGGCATGTACACTACGTTGTTTTTGAAAACAGAACTTTTTGGAAGCAGAAGCAAAGCATCATGTAAACAAGGCCACACAATCACCATTGAAACAATTAGCTTAATGCTAACTGCTCTGTACAGTCACATGTCCAGTATCAAACCAAACAGGGAAAAAAAAAAGTGTGACGTACATTTGGTGACCACACCCTCCAGGTGAATGATATTGGGGTGGTCGAACTGTCCCATGATGCTAGCTTCTGACAGGAAGTCCCGCCTCTGCTTGTCTGTGTAACCCGCCTTCAGCGTCTTGATGGCAACGCAGATCTCCCTCTTTCCTGGCATCTTCAGACGCCCACTGCACACCTCGCCAAACTCTCCTGGATATACAAGAAAATCATGATTAAATCTTTATCAAGGTGAAGACTTTGTGATGACGTCTTTTCTTCTGCCACACGATGGGTCGGACCAAACATTGAGCCTCTTTAGAAGCAGAGGAAGTACTTGTGTGTTTGAAAGTGCACATAAAATATTAATGGTTTAGTCCAGTGGTTCTCAACCTTTTCAGCCCGCGACCCCTAAAATAAAAGTTCCAGAAAGCGGGGACCCCCACTGAAGGTGGTTGAACACAGACATGAACATTGAAGAACAGTCATGTGAAGACAAGACCATCTATAAGGGGGAATAAAGGGGAGAGATTATTGGGGTCCATCCATAAAGTCAAGTTGTTTTAATCAGAAATCAAATGGGTTAAAAGTGACCAAAAATGGCAGAAAAGGTGGTGAAATGGCATTGGCAAAACCACAGAAACTGGTTGATTTGCAAATTAGAGTGACCAAAAATGGACAGAAAAAGTGTTAAAAAGGGCTCAAAGTGTCAACATTGGAACAATTAGTAGAAACAGTTAGTTTAAACTGGCAAATAATGAACATGACATATTGTGAATGTGGTTAAATTGTCAAAAATAAGCATGAATTATGGTGAAAAGAGATTAAAAGTCAACATATGTGGCATTAGGTGGATAAGTGGTGGAAAATGAACAGAAAAGGCATTGAAATGTGATGGAGAAGTGGCAGAAATGGGAGGAACGTAGCAAAAATGCATTAAAAGCAGCAAAAATATGGCAAGAAAAAGTAAAAAAAAAAGTTTAGTGTAGTTGCAGAAAATGGGTAAAAACAAGCAAAAATGGGCTTTAAATTGTTCAGAAAATATTCTTAGTTTCTTGAAGGCATCTCACGACCCCTCCCAGTGTCTCACGACCCCAAGGTTGAGAATCCCTGGTTTAGTTATTACACTGTTCTACTCACCAATGCCAATGACTTTCTCTATTTTGATGCAGGAGGCGTCGATCTCTTTGGCGAACTCGCGGACAGCTTGGTTGGGGTCCTCGTAGGTAAAGGGGTCGACGTATATCCTCACTCCTTTCAAGAAAGAAAGAAAGAAAGAAAGAAAGAAAGAAAGGGAGGGAGGGAGGGAGGGAGGGAGGGAGGGAGGGAGAAGTGAAGGTTAATTTATTCGGGCTTGGACTCTCCATCTGTTCTTTATTTCCATCCTGCTCCAGGCTAAAGCGCTTTCCTCTTTTCTTCCCTCCATACCTCTCTTTGCACGCAGGCTCCCAGGCTTTTTCTCGTCACTACGAAGATGGCGCTCATTAACTTGAAATTCTTGGGGCGAGCTAATAAGATTGCTGCTGATGACTTGATAATGAGGTGTGTGGAGCATGTCAGAATGTGAGTGCATTAACTTGAAAACATTTTGTTTGGCTCCCCTCCTTCCTTCACCGCAACAATCACCACCACCTCTTTTATGAGCCTCATTTGTGGTTTTTTAGTACACGAGCCCACCTGACAGCACTAATGCGTCTCAGCTCTAGTGTGTGTAGACGTGTGGAGTGTTAACCACGACATACCTTGATGTAAATGCTTCTCTTCATCTGAGTCCTGCTTGGCTTTGCTGTACTTACTTCTTCTGTGGTAGAAAAAGAAAAACGAACCTGTCAGTTTAGCCTCCATGTACACTAATGAACATAATTAACTATCAAACTTAAAATACAGTTTCATAGCCAGGAAATAATCATTAAAAAGAAATCAGTTTAACTTTATGATCACTTGAAGTGTTCATTACAAAGACTGAAAACACCTGAAGCTCTTACATGATCTAACAAGCACGTCCAAAACAATAGATGTGTTATTTTTGATATATTCAAGCAGCATAATTACTCCCCATTCATGTGAGTGTTTACTGGAAGACCTCTGCGTATGTCTCTGCATGTGTCCGGTGAACCAAACTGCCAGTTCTAAGAGCTAACCAGTTACTGTAACCAGTTACTGTAACCAGTTACTGTAACTAGTTACTGTAACCAGTTCTATGAGCTAACCAGTTACTGTAACCAGTTACTGTAACCAGTTACTGTAACCAGTTACTGTAACCAGTTACTGTAACTAGTTACTGTAACCAGTTCTATGAGCTAACCAGTTACTGTAACCAGTTACTGTAACCAGTTACTGTAACTAGTTACTGTAACCAGTTCTAAGAGCTAACCAGTTACTGTAACCAGTTACTGTAACCAGTTACTGAAACTAGTTACTGTAACCAGTTCCATGAGCTAACCAGTTACTGTAACTAGTTACTGTAACCAGTTCTATGAGCTAACCAGTTACTGTAACCAGTTCTATGAGCTAACCAGTTACTGTAACCTGTTGAGGGGCCGTTATTAATTATCATCTAATGGTCAAAGCCAGTCTAGATTCTCACAAACTTCTTCCTTCTCCATCTGTTCTTTACCAACATTCAACAATGGAGCAGAAACATCTTGTCATGCTTTTGTTGGTTTTAAAGTTTGGTTCTACGTCATCACTGGTTCTCCCACCATCACCTACGCATCTCTGATACTTTCTGTGTTTGAGAGCGTTTGTGTTCACAGCGCTCCTAATCGCTCTAGACTTTGTTTGGGATCGCTCTAGAAGTCTTCTGTTTGATCCGCTCTAGACTTTGTGTGTTCACACCGACCAAACGAGGAGGACTATCAGAGCAAACAAATTCTAGAGCGTTTCAACAGCTCTAGGATCCGTCTCAGCGCTCAAACATACTCCAGTGGACATCTGTGGAGTCCACCAGGCCAATTAAGTGCAAACTTCAGATTTTACCACCGTTGTCCACATACCTGGTGTCACACAAAACACTGCTCAGCTTTGTATCGACACTGACCTGCATTTGATCCTCTGGTGAACCAGAGCAGTAGAGATGACCACGAGGTTAGAGGAGAGACTAGTAGATACAGACACCTTTAAAACATGTTCCAGAAAGAGTACAAGGACTACAAAGACGCGCTAAGGATTGTGGGAAATGTAGGATTTGTATGTAAGAGTTGAGTCTACTCATGTATATCTGAGCATATAGGGCCAGTGCAGACGGTGCAGGAAACGACCAGATAGTCTTTGTCCACGTTGGTTTATAAAGATGGTAAATGGTTACAGTTCCTCCCTAAAATCAGACGATGTTCCACAGGAGCACAACCACAGTGAGTGCTGCATGAATACAAAGAAGCAAAATAACCACCTGCTCGCCCGCAGACGCAGAGAGAGAGAGAGAGAGAGACAGAGAGAGAGAGAGAGAGACAGAGAGAGAGAGAGAGAGAGAGAGAGAGAGAGAGAGAGAGAGAATTAGAGAATTACACAGAAAAAAAGGACACGCACACACACTCCACTCCCCATCATCATCCTCAGCAGCACACACGCAACCAGTGACTTGGTTTACATATGATGGGGTGAAACACTGCCCCTCCCCCACATATGCAAAACTTTGTGTGTGTGTGTGTGTGTGTTTGTGAGTGTGTGAGTGTGTCTGTGTCTGTGTGTGAATCAAACACACACACACACACACACACCCTGAGGTGAGGCCCATCTGCATGTAATCCCATCTGTGAGCCCTGCTCGCTGTTTAACACTCTGTGATTGGGTCACCACGACCCCACCTGATGCCTGGGCTGGAAAATCGTCCACCAACCTTCCGTCGCTCTCACTCAACTGCTCTTTTTTTTCTTTACACCCCTCTACCTCTACCTCTCTCTCTCTCTCTCTCTCTCTCTTTCTATCTGAGATTCCCGTCACGACAGCCAGCGAGGAGCAGAAAGAGAAAATAACTAGAGGCTGGGATTACAGACACTGCCTGAGAGAGGGAGAGGAAGCCTGGGGGGGGGGGGGGGGGGGGGATTGGATGTAAAAGGACGGGGAGCGGGAGGTCGCTGATTGCATCTCCACAGCTGCCTGAGCTGTCAATCACATCTCTGCTGTGGCGAGTCGTCACTCATCCTGTGTGTGTGTGTGTGTGTGTGTGTGTGTGTGTGTGTGTGTGTGTGTGTGGGTGTGTGTGTGTGTGTGGGCACTGAACAAGACATCTCTGGTGTGTGAGGCAGGAAACAGACGCTTTCTACATAGAACAATAACTGTATTAAATAGTGTCTGAAGTTGTTTTATTAATCTCTCACATTGCCTTACCTGGTTTATAGAATAATAGATAAAGTGTGTAAACAATAAAACGTATAGATATAGTATAAGGTTAACAGTGTTCTGAGTAAGAAATAAAAGCCTTCCTTTGGGCATTAAATCACTTTTTAAACAAACAGAAATAAAATATAATTTAAGAGGGATTTATATTTTTGAACTGAGTAATTTTAGAACAAATATATTAAAAAAAACATGGGTTTCTGTTTACGGTGTTAACGTTTGGAATGATGTTGAGGATGACTTTAAGTTAATGAGTTCACTGTCTGAATACAAAAATGATTTAAAAACTAAATGCTTAGCACCAATTAAAACATACGTTAATACGTTGATGAATATCCACTGTTAGTGAGTTGTTTCTATTGTTTTTATATATATATATATATATATATATATATATATATATATATATATATATATATATTATGATCGTGTAAATCAGTGTTTATTCTTTGTATTGAATTGTATATGTTGAATGACAGCCAAGAACAAATACCTAGCAAAGCTTTAGGAAGTCTTAATATGTGAAATAATAATCATTAATTGTTTCTTTTTCACATACTATAATAATATTTCCATTAATTATCCATATACCAAATGTATCCTCATGTAAAAGAGTTCACACTGGTCAGGTTGATTTTTAGAGGACTATTTTCTGGAACTGGAGCTTTACGTTAGCAACGAGACAAGTCAGATATAAAAACCTCATGACACTCAGTTTATCACTAAAGACAGTTTTGTATCAAACATTCTAATAATATGAATGAATACAAAGTCTGCCTTCTCTCCTAATACTAATATTTACCACATGAAACAAATAAATCATAATGAATAAAAAGCGTGCACACATTAGAACCCTCAATAAAAAATAATAACCAATCAATCCATGATCTTATGTGTAATTTGTTTTGCTTTAAATCAGCATTAAATGTCATCTTTAATTAAATGCAATAACTCAGAGGTGTTTTAGTTCAGGGGCCAAATATGGAGCAGTTTGAGGCTCTAGATTATAGGTGCAAATTCAACCTTAATGTGCCCTGGTTTGTACTTCCACATATAAATGATATATAAATGATATATAAATGATATATAAATGATATAATATGTGAGTATATCAGTCCCTGCAGGACCTCCACTTAAATCTACCTGATTTGGGGGAAAATTTGACATATTTTTGGAAAGATTGAGAGTTCTTTTAACAATTTGAGATAAAAAATGACTGCCATCATGTGATTGAGCTCTGCAAATAATGTGTATTTTAATATCATTTTTGTATTCATGATGGTCTGAGATACAGTATCTACAACTGAATTAGTTGGTGATTTACAAAATGTTTCATGTTTCTTTCTGTCATTCAGGCCGAAGAGTTTGACACGTGTAATAACTGATGGTTTGATTTCTAAATGCAAAAACCAAAAAACCTAAAGACTAATGTTAGATATAAACTTTTACATTCCTGCCTGGCTCAAATAAAATGTGTATGTTTTTATCTGGTGATGTGGAACATAACAAAAGAAGAACTCATGCTCCATGCCAAGTGACTACTAATGGTCCACCCTGGACCTGTTGGTTTGGACAATGTTCTAGTGCATTTAGAACGGGGGTCTACTCCAGACCACAGCTGTGTTAGATTAGTGCCTGTTTTCATCTTGACTTGATTTTCTTGTTGATTCATGAATCGATTGATTCTGACTCTGTCTCTGACGCTTCTCAGACTTAAACACAAATGTAACTTCACTTTATTCCAGTGGTTCTCATCCTTTTTATGCTCTAGAACCCCCTTTCTCTTATTTCTGAATCCAGTGTTATAGTAGTCGAGACCAAATTTTAAAGGTCTCGGTCTTGTCTCGGACTCAGGATTTTCCGTCAAGACCGTTGGAGACCAGCACTAAATCCTGTTATTTTAAAACTTTTTATAATGTGATAAAAACAAGGAGAAGAACAGGATAAAACAATCTTTTATTCATGTTTTAATCCACCTCGTATAACGACCGCAACCTTCCTTAATGTGACTGAGCGACGCGTGTGACACACATACACACAATTAAGAGAGAGAGGCGGAGCTAAACATGTCCGCTAACTTGTTGCTTTTGAAATTTGTTTTCACGAACCACAAATAATACATTTGTGAAATCACAGCAAAGAGGAAACACTGTGTGGTGTGTAGATGACAGACATGTTATTTCTGTTAAACACTTGCTGAACATTCACCTGACAGAAAAATCCACTTTTCAAATATGTAGCATAATTGTGAATTGATCAGTAGCAGTAGTAGTTTTAATATTTTAGTTCATTTTTTGCAGGCACCTTTTTTGTCCATCAAATGTATTTAAAATAAACTAAAATTAAAGACAGAATTTTATTTAACTGTCAAGCCTTGACATGATTGTATTTATTGACATATTTTTTTAAATTAAAAAAAATGTTTATGTCTTGGTCTTGTCTCGGTGCATTCTGGTCTGGGATAGTGTGGTCTTGAACACAACACTGTCTGAATCCAAGTCAACTGTAACATTTTGCTGAGAAAACTATTAAAAGACAATAATAGATCATAATAATGGAATGAATGAGTGATAACACACATTTCAAAGAATCTCTTTTTGTAAACAAGTGGAAATAAACAATATTTAATGCAGTGGTTCTCAACCTTTTTTGGATCGTGACCCCATTTTGATATCAAGAATTTCTGACGACCCCAAAGTGAGTTTTTGATAATGTTTGAGCTCAGAATTTTTTTTTTTTTTTTTACTGCCTTTTAGTTGAACTAGTTTTATATTTTACGAAGTGAAAGTAATGAATTAGTGCTTTGAGAACACGTTGTTGTCATGTGTGCTGTATGAATAAAGTTGATTGTGTGTTGTTTTAATAAAAACATTAAACATTTCAAAAATCTGTTTTCATTTTTCAGAAATTTCAGGTGACCCCATTTAAACTCCAGGCGACACCACATGGGGTCCCAACCCCAAGGTTGAAAAACCAGATTTAATGGCTTCTGAATAGATTGATTCCTATAGTTTTTATCCTAATCAGGTCATCTCACACCTGGGGTGGGACCGAGACTGACCCTCCCCACCCCCCATCCTTTCTCCTCAAGTAGTGCCATCACGTACCCCTAGGGTACACGTACCCCCATATGAGAAACACTGCTCTATTCTTATGAAGAGAAGAAGCTGAAGCTCACCTTCTGCTGATGACGAAGGCACTGATGAGGATGATGAGGAGCACGACGCTGCCGACCACCGACACCAGTAGCACGGTGGAGTTGGCCGCGTCGCCAATAATGGGAGACGGAACTGTAAAATAACATAAAAGAGGAGAAATGAGTCCCTCCCACAGCTCTGCTCACTGATGGCCGTCCTTCATTGGGAGACAAAGGAGAGCCATTAGGACGTGAGCATGAATCTGTCATTAGCATGTAGCGCTGCTGCTATCTCCATTACAAAGGGAACACCTGGGCCTCCAGCACATCTGTGTGCTTTGGAACCTCCACTTACTGCCACCATTGTGTGGAAAAGCGTTCATTTTCATTCACATTCAGTTCTACTTGGTAGGATTTAAGGCTCCTGCTGAAATACACAAATACTGTATATCAAAAACATCTCTACAAATGTTCATTTTGAGGGAACTGACGTAATTATGAGTCGTACATAAAATCATTTCAATATACTTAATAAATGAAGATACGTTTGGTCGTTTTAGAAGTCAGTTGAAAAGCTTAAGAATGTAATTCCTAATGCACTGTTTTTTTAATTGTTTATGTAACTAGTGAAAACTAATAAATAATAAATAACGATTATAAGACACAGACACACGCTACAATGGCCTCATGTCAAGGATTTTCAATATCCACCAGTGGTGAAATAACTCAAAGTTGGGGATTTAAAATAAAAATGAAAAAGAAAAATTGTTTTATATCCCAAGAAAGAGTAATATTTATACTATAAATTAAAACAGATCACATTTTCCCTACATTACCACATGTAGTTATGGGCCAATGAAAATAAAAACATTATTTTTATTTTTTTTTCGTATTTCTAGAGCGTTTCACCCAAGAACCAATGCATACCTGTAATCATTAGTGACGTGAACAGTCTGTGTTCATAGCTCTACGATGATCCCATAGCAGATATTTTTATATATTCTGAGAGAGTGGGTGGAGCTGTATTACTATACCAACTTTCAGTTTCCTAGGTGATGTAGTTTCTGATATTAGAAGCTGAAAATGGAAGAAAAATAAGGACGCGCAAAAATCAACACATGCCCCCTCACTAGTGTCCATATCTCAAAAAGTTTTCATCTGATTAAACTAAAAAAATGCTGAAAATGACAAAAAAACATACAAAATACATAAGCACTCACAAAACAAGCAAATCAAAAACAAAAATCCTCAAAATGACTCCAAAAATATATAAAATGACTAAAAACTGACAGAAAAATATACACAAAAACTCACAATGACTAAAACTCTGAAAAAAAATGACAAATACACAAAATGAAAACAAATACACACACAAGGACTCAAAAAACCAGCAAATCATCAACAAAAATATATAAACTAATATTGAATAATCGTGAAAAAATTGTTAAAAATGTCATAATTTGTTGAGAAAATACAATATCACCATTTCTGATTCAGAATGTAAATTCCATATTTTTTTTTAACTATAATAAAGTAGTGAACACATTATTAACTCTAACAATAATTACAATGAAACGTGTTTTTTTAAATCAATAAATCATATTGTCTGTTTTTAACAATGTGTTGGAATTCTGTTGTGTTTTTTTCCACATTCTGATTCTTGGGATTTTGTCGCTATCGTTAAAATCTTTTCACGCTCAGCTAACTTTAGCCCATCTTTGGCGTTAGGGTAACACTAGCCTGACAGAATCCCAGAATATTCCGGAGCAACTCGTCCACGGCTCAGTTTTCTTTATTTATTTATGTATTTTTGTGCCTGCTCAGCTCCATCAAATGGAAATGTCTGTGTGCAGGATTTATGCTAACACTCAGAGGTGTTGGAGGCCGTGTGTGACAACGTGGTCAATAACTGGACTTTGAGTCCATCCACGTGGTCACATGATCACATTTTAATAAAAGCCTTAGTCAGCAGCTTTTAAACGTTACAGCTCAGCTATGATAATATTTATCTTTCATAGTTCAAATCTATTGTGATTAAAAACAAAAGTCAGAATCATTGCAGAAAAGTATGTGAAGGAGATGAGGAAGAACATCTCTAACATCTCTAATGAGACAGAGGAGACATGGGGCCACATGCAGCCCTCTGTCTAATATAGTGTGGCCCCAAAACAAATCAGACAAAAATGTGAGTTCATGAAGTTGGAAGAAATATGAAATATTCACAAAGCTAAAAAAAAGAACTGAAAGTGGCCCCTGCTGTGATAAAATGGCACCTATGTAATAAAGTGGCCCCAACTGTGATAAAATGGCCCCTCTGTAATAAAGTGGCCCCAACTGTGATAAAATGGCCCCTCTGTAATAAAGTTGCCCCTGCTGTGATAAACTGCCCCCTCTGTAATAGAGTGGCCCCTGCAGTGATAAAGTGGCCACTCTGTAATAAAGTGGCCCCTGCTGTGATAAACTGGCCCCTCTGTAATAGAGTGGTCCCTGCAGTGATAAAGTGGCCACTCTGTAATAAAGTGGCCCCTGCCGTGATAAAGGGGCCCCTCTGTGATAAAATGGCCCCTGCTGTGATAAAGTGGCCCCTCTGTGATAAAATGGCCCCTCTGTAATAAAATGGCCCCTGCTGTGATAAAATGGCCCCTCTCTAATAAAGTGCCCCCTCTGTGATAAAGTGGCCCCTGCTGTGATAAAGTGGTTCATCTGTGATAAAGTGGCCCCTCTGTGATAAAGTGGCCCCTCTGTAATAAAGTGGCCCCTGCTGTGATAAAATGGCCCCTCTGTAATAAAGTGGCCCCTGCTGTGATAAAGTGGCTCCTCTGTGATAAAGTGGCCCATAAAGTGGCCCCTCTGTGATAAAAGGGCCCCTCTGTAATAGAGTGGCCCCTGCTGTGATAAAATGGCCCCTCTGTAATAAAGTGGCCCCTGCTGTGATAAAATGGCCCCTCTGTAATAAAGTGGCCCCTCTGTGATAAAGTGGCCCCTGCTGTGATAAAGTGGCTCCTCTGTGATAAAGTGGCCCCTAAAGTGGCCCCTCTGTGATAAAATGACCCCTCTGTAATAGAGTGGCCCCTCTTTAAAAAAGTGGCCCCTCTGTGATAAAGTGGCCCCTGCTGTGATAAAGTGGCTCCGCTGTGATAAAGTGGCCCCTAAAGTGGCCCATCTGTGATAAAAATGGCCCCTTTGTAATAAAGTGGCCCCTGCTGTGATAAAATGGCCCCTCTGAAATAGAGTGGCCCCTGCTGTGATAAAGTGGCCCCTCTGTAATAAAGTGTCCCCTGCTGTGATAAAATGGCCCCTCTTAAATAAAGTGGCCCCTCTATGATGAAGTGGCCCCTGCTGTGATGACGTAGGAGCACCAGCTGAACTCACCAGAGTTGGTCATGAACTCAAACGAACCACTGAACTCTCCGTATCCGGCCGCTGTGCGAGCGCGTACGTGGAACACGTAGGAGGTGAGGGGGGTCAGGCCTTTGATGTCAGTGTTCCTGGATGAGGTTTTAATGATGCGGTAGCTTCTCTCATTTTGGTCCTGATGAAGACCAAAACAAACGCACTCAGAGCTGCCATGTCGTACGTTTAGGACGAGCTAACAAAGATCTATCTCACCTTCTCATAGTACTTGACCTCGTACTCCAGGATGACCCCATTAGCTCGATCCGGAGGCTGCCAGGCCAGCGAGATGGTGTGTCTGGTGATGTCCTTGGCTTGGATGGAGGTCACTGGGGAGGGAGCTGGTGAAAATGATCAAAGAAGAAGAAGACACAAATGTTTAGCCGATGCTTTCCTCTCTGTTTTTTTTTTTGAGTGTGTTTTGTGCTGCCGTTGTAAATCCTTCACTTTTGGCTCCTGCTGAGGAAGTCCAAACCAGAGCCAAGCCGCCAGCATTCACTTTTATTCATCTTTGGATTTCATTTAATATCAGTGGAGTTACAGACGGGGACGTCACACTGTTCACTTTCTACAGACACATTCATTAAAACAGTGTGTGTTCCATGGGCCACTATCACAGTTTCCACAGACTGGATGAGGAATTTATAAATTCAATCACATCAAAAATAAATTCAATTAATGTCATTTTTTTATTTTGCATTTTTGCCTTTTGGTACCAAATGGGTCACGAACAGGTGTTTGGGTTTAATTATAATTGTAAATGCGTAATTAATAATTAATTAAGATTATGACATAATTATCATTTTAACTTGAATTGGAAAAATATGTCGCTCGTAATTGAAATGTATTTGAGTTCAGACCAGGGTGGAACGCCCACTCCAAAAATATCAATACTAATATTTTCATTGATAGAAAGCCTAATAAGTAACTAAGAGATGAAAAATAATTATTTTAGTGTATTTTACAACTGATTTAAGACGTGTTAAAACTGACCTATTAGCATTAGAGATGCTAGCAGAAAGCTAACACAAGTTCAGTTAACGGATAGGTAATTGTGATTAATTGAATTTGAACTTTAGTAATTCAGAACCTAATGTTAATTGACTTCCAGGGGAGAATAATAATGCAAAAATGCCCATCATTGTAATCATATGTGAACATGGATAATTGAAGATTATAAATGCACTTGTAATTGAAAAATGTAATTGACCCCAACCCTGGTTAAAAGCCTTGCCACATGTATTTGTTCTGTTACTTTTCAAATTAAAAGTCACATTTTTATGTTATTTTTGGTAGAAAAAGTTTTTGTTTTACCTCAATTTATCAATGTGGAAATGTTGCTCAGTAGTTGTTTATTTACCCAAAACTATCTTTATGTTTGTTTTGTGCAAAAAAAAAGAGCTCAATTGTATTTTTGTGTCAATCTGTTAGTTATGGTGGCAATAAAACATGTGATTTATCTAATGATTATTCAGTAATCATTTAAAACTAATTATTGATTAATTGATTAGTAAGAGTACAACATCATAAGAGATGCTAACAGAACGCTAACACAAACAAGCTATATAGGGTTATTTATTAAAGGCTAGGTAATTGTGAGTAATTGTAATTGAACTTTAGTAATTGAGAATGTAAATGTAATTGACTTTTAGAGAAAAAAATTTAATTTTAATTGTAATTGGAAAAAATGCTGAGCACCGTAATCATAAACTAATTTTAATTGAAGACGTAATTGTAATTGTAAAATGTAAAACACTCATTGCACTTTCCCTCACATGAAATCCCAGCAGCAGGTGAGGCTGAAATGCTTTAAAAAGCTTTATTCTTTATTCTTAGTGAATTAATTGGTTTTCATTAAACATGTAGAGCTGATTATCAAGGCCCGCCCCCTCTAACGCTGCTGATGATGATATTGACTTTATATTTCTATCTGCATTGTGACGCTGCTAACACGTGAAGGTTAAAGCACAAATAATAGGTTACATTGATCTCTTCCCTACGATTAATCAGCCACACACACACACGAGAGCTGCACACACACATCAGCCATGGTTATATCACATCTTTTAATACAGAACACGATCATCTCATATGTTCAATTAGAGATATTCTAGTGATTTTGCTAAACCTTTGAGGTTTGAGTTTAGGGCCAAAATGATTAATGGATTAAACCAACTAAATTGATTCAGATAATGTGTCAATGCTAATCAGAGCTGCCAAGCCTCACGCTTTGAGTGTGACAGTCACGCATTTTGACCCATTCTCACACCACACGCCACACTTGACATTTCTCACGCTTATATTTCCCCATTCAATACTCTTTTTATTTTTTTAATGGTGCGTTGCTAATGCTAATGCTACACTACTTTAGTTAAACAAAGTAAAAAGACTGTGTGACTATAAGAACATGTCAGACTTTTGTTTGACATTAACTGTACTTGTACCAGTTTGATAAATTACTTACATACAATTTAAAAAAATATTTGAAAATGACCTTGTCTTAAATTATCTTTTATTCCTTTTTTCCATTTAGGGCGATCATTTTTAAGTAAGTGATCTGGTTTGTTTTATTGGTAAATAACTTTAAAATGGTCTAAATGATGAATGAAATAAATTGTATTGTGATCGTGATTTTACGGAGAAAAAGTCGTGATGTGATTTTTTTCCCCATATCGCCTACTCCTACATGTGTCTGTGCTAGACATTAACTTAAATTAATTAAAACTCTTATTCAGCTACTACCAGTGTTATGAACACTGCTAGTAGCTGAATTGCACTTGTAGGTTATATCAGCATAAATACATAGTAAATGAAACAAATGCCTTGTCTAATTTAATGTTTATTTGAAGTGTTCTTATGATTATTTTTGTATGTAATAGTGTATTTCTATAGACATTGAGTCTGCTGCTCAGACATTTATTCAATTAAAAATAATTGGATGTTTTAATGTTTTTTACATGATTATCTTTTTAATGACGTCCTTTATGTTACAGACAAGGAGAGCTGAGGTAAAGGTAGCACTGCCTTGGGCCACAGTGTTTTAAGTGGGAGCCCCCTGCCTCTGTCATCATCAACATCTGTGACAAACACCTACAACATGAGACATGTCCCCAGATAAATGATGGACAGTTGGTTGAAATGAAATATTGACAAATAAATGTATTTTGTCAAAATTCTTGTTAGTTTTCATTTCTAATTTCTGGTTGATTAAAACTAGCATTAGGAGGCCACAGTGCATGGAGAGCTGCTGGTATGGAGGTGATGACATCAGTCTGAAGGTAGAAATCAATGTTAAAACAGGTCAAAGCCATGTTAAAAAAGGACACTTTCAGGTCACTAAAGTCTCACTCTTGTAACTTTCTGAAACTTAGCAGCTCTGCTAATTATTGAGTCGATGCCTTTGGTGTTTCCAAAGCGCGTGAGGCGGAAAAAGTAACAAAAATCAAAGATTAGTAAAAAGAAAACAACAGAAACTCAAAGTGTGGGATGAGATCATTAAACACTGAACAGAAAAGTAGTGTTTATTCTAACGCAGTGTTAGCATTTCACAGCTAGCTTAGGATGAAGAGCGTTCCCACTGAAATATACTTCCCAAGATGCATTTGAAACCTACAGCGTTAAAAACCTTGTTCACACTGAGGCTAAATATCTCTGTTGATTCTCCACCTTTACTTTGAAAGTTCTGAAAACATTTCAAGTGAGAAAGTGACAAAGTAGAATATCAACATGTGCTCATTTGATCCATAAAACTCATGTGGACACATTTTATTCTGACATTTCTGAGTTTTTTGAGACCCTCTATTGTTTTACTGACTAAACTTCCTGTTAACTTCAAAACAAGAGCGCTATTTGCAAAAGTCTCAGTCTTTCCATACATCTTTTCTGTTAGGTTTGGTAGTGTGCCATGTTTTAGTTTGGTTTCTTCCCTCTCCATGTCTGTGTGGGCGGGGCCTCCTTCAACCACCTCACCTGTGTTATCTACAAACCTGCTCATCATCAACCCTTCAGTTTATCAGCTATCCTATTGGTAACCACTCTAAGGAGACTTTTTCTACCTGTTCTTGAACTTCTCCCGCCAGCCACACCCACACTCCCACCCCACCCCACCCCACACCCACACTCCCACCCCACCCCACCCCACCCTACTACAGCGCCAGCCCACCCCACCCCACACCCACCCCACCCTACTACAGCGCCAGCCCACCCCACCCCACACCCACACTCCCACCCCACCCCACCCTACTACAGCGCCAGCCCACCCCACCCCACACCCACACTCCCACCCCACCCCACCCCACACCCACACCCACACTCCCACCCCACCCCACCCTACTACAGTGCCAGCCCACCCTCGCTCCTCCATCGCCCGTCATCTGTGTCTTCCGTCACATCAGCTTACCTGTTGTGCTCTGTTTTTAGGTCCTACTTCTGTTTACATTATGTTTATGAAAAACAATACAAACGTGAACATAAAAACTGAAACTCGATAACATAAATATGAATAATCACTTAATAAATACATAGCAATGATTACTTACTGAATAATGTTATTGTTGCTTCACGTTTAAAGATTGTTATTGAATTATTTGGTGGTATGACACGCCCCAACAGATATTGGTGTTAAACTCATTAAGGGTTGACTTCTGATCGAGAGGTTGGGGGTTCGATGCTAGTCTATACCTGTCGAAGTGTCCTTAAGCAAGACACTGAACCCGAGGTTGCTCCTGTTGGTCGACTTTACTTCAGTTATGCACCATGGTTGTGTTTATTTAGGAATTGTTGCTCATTATTCTTTTATTGAATTAAAACCTATTTAAATTATTTTGTTAGATTCTTGTATTTTTGTTTGGTTTTGTGCAGAAAAAAGAGGATTTTTGTGTCACGTAAATCTGTTAGTTATGAAAGCAATAAAACGTGTGATTTATTTTATGATTAATCGATTAATCATTTTAAAAAGGAATTGATTGATGAATTGATGACTAAACAAATCTATTACTGCAGATTCTCCTGGTTTTGTTCCACGTGCACCTTTAACCTTAATGATGTAACTTTACTCATTTGGGAGCATCTGCCTTTTAAAAATGACAGTGGGATGATTAACGAGGGCTCCATGGTCGGCCGATTACGATTGGATTATCTATGACATTATATACGTTCCAGTCACTTGGAGCTGGGGCTCCTGGGAGCCCGTGGAGCCTCCAAGCTAACATCAACAAAACCTGGCTTTTAGTCGGGGATTGAGTTCAAACAGGGCCTGGAATCCAAGCATCAGCCGTGGATTGAGTTTCATTTGGTGAAGAAGCAGCAGCGAGGGGGGGGTTGGTAACCAATGGGGGTGGAGATGAAGATAGAGGGTGGGATGGGATTGCAGATATTTCTCTGTAAGTAGATTAACCCAAACTCGTGTCATGCTGTTTGCCTAATGTGTTGCATCTCCGTTAAACAATTATCTGGCAGCCGTTGCCGTCGCTCCGATCAATCTTCCTCCGACAGTAAGAGCTCATTTAAAAGGCTCTCCTGGGGCCGACCAAGGACTCTCCAGCTCCGAAAGGAAAACCCTCAGGGGGTCAAAGACCACCATTCCCCAGAGCTGGTCCACACATCCATCTTTCCTCCAAAGATGACAGATATGGCCATTTAATCGTGTTCTGCTGCTCTTGTTGCATTTTCATACTCCCCAATGTGAGGATGGAGATTATTTCAGACATTTATTTCCTGGTTCTTTACATGAAAATGAATGTAATTCATCAGGAGGGATTTATAGAACTTGTTACAAAAATATCATCAAACAAAGATTCTGCTTTTTGAATTTGTAACCGACTGCTAATTATTCATCATGTCATCTGTTTACCGTACATACAGTATCAGGGTAGGTTTGTAATGTTACTCAAGACGAGAACTTTAAGAAGATGAGACCAAGTCAAGGCCAAGATCATCAAAATCAATTTTAAAAGAGCTACAGTGTTCTCTTTTAATATTTTAAATATGTGAAAATCAGATGTTTATTAGTCAGATGAATGATGCCTAAAGTAAGAGTTCAGAGGGATTTATGACTAGAAATCAGATGAACTGACGTCTCAGTGTCTGACACATAAGACGCTGGAGAGTCAGTGAGCTAACGCTAACGCTAAATGTCTGACGTCACATTACAACATTCATTATTAAAGGTGAAGAATAGCAGATCAGTGCTGGTCTTGATGGAAAAGTCAAAAACTAGCTCACGATGTTCACAATGTGTACATGAACAACACAATTGTTTTGTACAGTTTCACACGTACCTGAATTACTCACATTTTTTCAAATGTAACACATGATTAGCTGTATGTCTAATAGAAACGTGCAATATTTAGAAATGTGCAAGATTTGGAAATGCTTAAAATGGAAATAGCGCAAAAAAATAAATAAAATAAAATGTTAATGGAACACCGGAATTGCAAAAAAACAATCAAATATCTATATATAAAAAAGTTTTTAGACCCTAATGACGAGGTTTTTCAGGTGTTTCCACGAAAGCTCAATGGAAACATTTTATTTCCTAAATGACCTGGTCACATGACCAATTCTCTTTTCTCCGACCGAGATCGTGACATTTTTTCTTAGCATTATACTTAAAAATGATTTAAGGAGTGTTTTAAGGAGGTTTGGAGCGTCCGTCTTCCTGCAGAGCAGTTTCACGAGATGAGATTTCACGGAAGTTACCAGGCTCCAAAACTACCTTCAATGAAAACATTTATACTTTGTCGAAACTCCAGAAATATTGTTTTTCTTTTACAAAATAGTTTATTGGAAACACAGCTATTGATGGCAAATGTAATATGTGCTAATATGTGCTAACGTCTGGATTTCCACTAAATGCTGGAGGCCAGAGACTGTGCAGTAACCTTTTTTTTTGGTTTGTTTATGTGTTGTGTGTTCTTTGTTGTGTGTTTAGAAACATGTCCCATGCGTACGTACAGTACATGGAGCGTCTGCGGCTGGAGTCACAGTTAGAGCAGAAATGTGCTGCTGGTTACTTTGAAACATGAAATGAGACAGATTTAAAGCCCAGTTGCCAGATTGGACTGACTTAAATTGGAGGGCAGCTATTTAGAATAAATAAATAAATAAATAAATAAATAAATAAATAAATAAATAAATAAATAAATAAATAAATAAATATTTAAGGTAATGAATCATCATCTGAACAAATTTCCACACATTTCTGTCACACATGATTGATCCCATAGAGCAGGAAAAAAAAAAAAAACACAACAACATTCCCTTACAGTCATGAGTTCACACCCCGTTACTTTTTATTGTTTTCCAAACATCCATGATTTACATCAGTGGAATTGTTTATAGCCACACAAGGAATGTGACCTACGCAAAACACACAAAAACACACGCCTGGCCACAGTAACATAACTGTGTGTTTCCCAATTGTTCCCTTCTGCCCGTTTCACAATTTTCTAGATCACCCCCCCATCCCCCCCCCCCCCCCCCCACTCCACCGCCCGACCTACCCAGGACTAAAGTTCCACGGCAGAAACTGAAACTTTTATGAGGAGGGTGATGGAAGCTGGGGGCTTTTTTACACACCACTAATAAATCCAAATGTATCTATGATAATAAATGTGTAATCCATTGTGTCTGGATGAGGGGAGGCGATTCAGGGAGAGGGACGGCCGCAGATGACTGGCTGGATTACCGGCGGCTGAAACCAGATCTTTCAAAGCCCCCTATTGAGCATTAGTGAGAAGAAATCCAATCAGGCTGGAGCTATTCTCTTTAACACACACACACACACACACACACACACACACGCACACGCACACGCACACGCACACGCACACGCACACGCACACGCACACACACACACACACACGCACACAGAGCTAGAGTGAGCGACAATTGTAGAATTCCACCTCACACAATTGAAAGTAATAACGAAGCTAAGAGTCGTTCATAAACGTTGTTCTTTAACTAAACAAAGTATAAAATAATCCACTTTTACTGTAAATACATCTTTCTTGACAGAGAATTCTGCTTCAATGTGAACACACGCACAAAGTCGTGTGACTGTCAAACAAAAAAAGCCAAAGCAAAGTTTATGCAGTTCTTTAAAAACTCAGTAATTCCATAAATTAATCGTTGTCATTAAAGGAAAACACTGTCTGCTCTATATTGAATCACAGATGATTTAGAAATCATCTGTGATTCAATGTACATACTAGTAATGTAGGCCACTTTTCTATAATAGAAAAAAGTATTTAAAAAATAGAAAATAAAATATATTGGTGCAGTAGCATCCATTATCAACTGAGAATCTGTAAGAACTCTCACTGTAAAATGATAGAAATGCATATTAATACAGGACTTATTGAATACAGTTATAGTATACATAGTTATTCTTCCACTGTAACTGTGTGCAGTAAATGTTTCTGTTTGGTATATAGATTACTGTATGCGCAACATTGTGTTAGATATGAGATGAACACTGTGTAAAATAATACATGTCACCATCTGTGCATAAAAATAATATTCTAAAATATTTCACAACACATATTTACTGTATATTTACAATAACATAGTGTTTTACATCAGTGTTCAACTAGTTCTTATAAAAGTCATTGTGAATAGAATTCTGAGATTATGAGACACGCTTTCAGAAAATATGTGTAGATAAATGTTAGTTTCTAATTTACATTTTATATATTTTTTAAAAAATCAAGCCGTAATTACAATCCTACACTGAATACACTCATGCATGTTTTGGGAAAATATCACACATTTCCACCATATTTTCACAGTAAAACACATTGTCTAATGTTAGCTTTGGCAAGTGTAGCAAACGACTAGAAATGAATGGCAATAGTTTGTTTTTAACTCCATTAACCTTATTAAGCATGTTTGGCACAATTTTAGGAAGTTTAATAGAAATGAAATGAAATCTGATGCAACAGAAACAAAACTGATGCAGAAATGACATAAAATGGTAAAAACTTTGTAGCAAAATTGGGAAAATCAAATGCCTGACTTGTGTTTTGTTTCTGCAAGAATGTTTTAGGAAGAAAAACTGATTTGAAATATGGTTTTTCTACCAATATTTCTAAGTTGTTTTTATTTCTATCTATTTAAACGTGTTTTAAAGACGTACGTTAACTACTTTAACTTCCTCTTTAAGGGAAAGCTTTTATTCATAGTTGCATTATCCTTAACTTTTAGATTGGGATCACGTCTGAGGAAGATTTGTCCTAATTGGAGTCAGAAACACACACTCACACTTGAACAGAGTTTCAAGCTGCAGCGTTATATAACTACCAGTAATCGTGTGAAACAGTTGTAAAACGTGCACCAAAGCCAACATCATCTACAGCAGGGGTGTCAAACTCATTTTAGTTCAGGGGCCAAACACAGAGCAGTTTGATCTCTAGTAGAACACAGATTTTATGAGGAAAAACAAGTCATTTTAACATTAATGAGCCCGAGTTTGCACTTCTACGTATACTTAAAATACAAAATATGTAAGAAACCGACAATATAAATGCAATAACTGATAGATTTCAGTCCCAACAGGATCTTCACTTTAAATTTCCTAGATTGTTTCACCAATTTCAATTTAATCAAGGGAAATATTGTGTAATAATTTGAGAGAAATTAAAGGATTTTTTAAGAATTCTTGAGTTTTTTCAACTGTTTAACATTAAAAACTACTGCAATCACACAATTTAAGCAACAGGAAAACAGTTAGCATCTGTAAATATTGTTGAGTTCCATTTACACAATAATTCATGATTTCTCTAATATTTTCAATTTCTCTTGTGGGCCCAATGGGATGCTATGAAGGGCCAAATTTGGCCCCTGGGCCTTAAGTTTGACACAGGTGATCTACACAATATTTTAGATGCATCAGATGGAGAGTTTGATGTCGTTTTTGTGTTAATTCCAGCGAGTTCATTCATTTTGTCCTTTTTTTTTTAAGGAAATTTACTAGAATTTTTAAATTCTAGTCAATTCTAGGATTTTTACATTTTTATGACATATCAAGTGATCAGCAGACACCTCTGAGGAAGACTGACAGTTGGCAGTCGAAACGTGTCAGGACATTAAAGTACATTTCCTGAAAAAAGTTGTCTGAATAAATGAAACCATAACATATTATTTTTTGTGCTGTCGTTCCTCAGTATGACCATTAAGGGCTGTGGGCCCTGGACTCAGGGGTACGCTCCATTACACCCCCCACACATGCCTGTTTGGCAGCACTCACAGCTCTCCCACAGGCAGCGATTCATCCATTCATCTTTATCTCCCTGACCCCCGGCTG
This sequence comes from Gouania willdenowi, assembly GCF_900634775.1. Lineage (NCBI taxonomy): Eukaryota > Metazoa > Chordata > Actinopteri > Blenniiformes > Gobiesocidae > Gouania > Gouania willdenowi. The sequence continues at coordinate 40,598,211 of NC_041056.1, read as the reverse complement.
ATAAATCAGGCCAGTGTGTCCTTAAATTGCCAGTCCAAGTCCTATTCAAGACATTCACTTTTCCCATGGATGGAGATCGGTGATAAAAAACAACACAAAAAGGCACTTAGCACGCCACCCAAGAGCAAAGCAGTAAAGGAAGATGAAGATAATGATGGGCTATAACGGAGCAGAGGAGGGAGGGATGGATGGAGAGGGCCGACCTCGTAAAAACACATTTGCACAACAACTGGTTTTAAGAAACTACTAAATGACTAAACAACGGGAGGCACTGGATGCAACATCGTATCTAGCTCTGAGCCACAGTTCTGCTCCAGACCAGAGCTGAAACACAACCACACATAGATATTAGATAGGCAAACACGTGGCTAATGAAGCCTCCACAGATCGATACGTCTCATCTCATTCATTCATTAGCCTGAGAGCTAAACATAGCACACATTCTCCTTTCTTCATTATGCAAACCTCAACATCTCCTTCCCTCTACCTCGACCATGCTTCCCTCTACCTCGACCATGTTTACACGTTTGATGGTACATTTACAGCATTTTGGTGCTTGAAAATTTAAATTTTAAAAACGGGCTCCAGAGTGGAAGTTTTTGAAAACGCTGTGTCCGTGTAAACAGAGAAACGATACGTTCTGCTTCACAGGCATGTGCACTGACACCCTATTTACACGACAACATTTTGCTTCTGTTTCTGTTTTTGTTACAGGAAAGTTCTGCATTGGCAAAACGATCTGTGTTTACATGAGAGCGCTGGAAGAATAAAAAACGATGTCGTGAACATGCCAGGCCATGAGATGGAGGTGTGGTTTTGCAATGAACCAAAATAAGCAAACACAAGTAAGAGTGTTCATGAGCATCGCTCTTTGGATTTAAACCTTTGACCAAACCCTGAGTCAGGCTTAATTTCTATCTTTTTAACATAGACTCTGGTTGGACGCTACGTGGTGAAGGAGATGTGCTTTAATAAGCGCTGAGGAGGTGAATGGAGGCTGTCCTCTGGTACATGAATAAATGATGTTAAATAAAGATGAGTTATTATAGAAACTCCTCCTGGTTCAGGTTGTATTCTGATGCTACGACTGGGTCAGGTCTAACTCTGTAGGTGTGATTAAAGTGAACATCTGAGGCTCTGTACCTCAGTGAACATGTGACTGTGACACAGAAAGTATCGTTTCCCTGTTTCCACAGACATGGAGGGGTAGCGTTTCAGAAACATTCACTCATTTTTAAAAAGTTCAGTTTTCAAACACCGAAACGCCGTTGCCGTGTAAATATACCACCAGAACACAACAAAACCTTTGCATTTTAACTAGAGAACGTTCTGGTGTAAACAGGGCCTTAGTATTCTTCACTCCTGTCACTATACACCCTTTCGCAGTGACATCATCATCCGGGACATTTGCCTTAGCAACGCCCTTTGCCATTTTAAGAGGGGTTTACATTTGCTTGACAACCGCTATTTACACTATTTACCACGGACAACACGAAGGTTTTAATCAATGTTGTACGAATACTTCAGCAGATTAGAGCCAAAGGCCAAGCACCGATATGAAAGGAAGTTACATCTGGTTGGTTTAGAATCATGTCCATACCAAACACCTCACGGTTCATGGAAAAACGACCTGACAACATGGTCAGATCTCCAATGGCCTGATATTTATGATTAGTTCATTAACAGCGCTGACGTCTACACAATGAGAAGATGAAAAGCTTAGATGCATATATTTTCTTTAAGGTAAACTTATGTATGTGTTTTTGTATCTATATAGCCCTGTGTCATCATGATAATTGGCTCGTTATGTGATGTGGCTATGCTAGGCTAGCACCGCTAATAATATAATAATAATAATACAGCCTAAATTAAAACATAAATGAGTATATGAAGCACATTTGTTTATTTAATATACTTACAGTTCATATACAAGTCAACGCATTGCATATTTACTGTTAATTTCACGTTGCTTGTCTTCAAGTTAGACATACTAGCCATAAACATTTCAGTCATTACTGAATAAATTATAATTTAAATGTAGGATAATTCATAATCAATGTCATAAAATCAGTCAGGAATAAATTAGATCCCTTAAATACACAACCTACCATTAACGTAATGTCTACTGTAAACATACAAACACTTTGATTTTGGGCTCCATGTAGTCCATCTACGTTTGTTGCCTCAGTGCTTGGATCCATAATTTCAGTTTCTGGCCTTTTTCTGTCAGTATTCTGTAAAAGTCTGTCTTTTCTTTCAGCCAGGTGTGGTTATGACTATGAATACTACCCAGGATTTGGGCTTTATACGATAAAAATCATCAGACTGCAAAATCAGCGGTAAATAGCGGTTGTCAGGCAAATGTTTACCACTCTTAAAATGGCGGCGCGCGTTGCTAAGTCAAGTGCTGACGTCACACAAAAAGGTATATACACTTTTTGTGGGAGGGGTTAATGCCGATAGTTTCACCAGCTTTGCCACATTTTTATGAAATGCAAAGAAAGTAAATGTAGCGACAAGGCTTCATTACACTAGGGGTTCTCAACCTTTGGGGTCGCGAGACACTGGGAGGGGGTCACCAGATGCCTTCAAGAAACTAAAGATATTTTCTGAACAATTTGAGCCCATTTTTTCTTACTTTTACCATTTTTCTGCTACTACACCAAACTCATAATATTTGAACCTATTTTCATCACTTTTCTCACCATATTTTTGCTGTTTTTAATGCATTTTTGCTACATTACTCCTATTTCTGACACTTCTCTTTTCCACTTTCACGATATCTTCAGCACTTATAAACCCTTACCATTACTTTTCCACCTAATGTTGCATATGTTGACCCATTATTGTCACTTTTAACCTCTTTTCACTATATTTCATGCTTAGTTTTGCCATATTCACCATTTGCTAGCCCATTATTTGCCAGTTTAAACTAATTGTAAATTAAAATCTCATTCATTAGCCTGAAAGCTAAACATAGAACACATTATACAAACATCTCCTTCCCTCCACTTATAATCCTTCACCCCGTCAGTATTCACTTTATGTGGGTGGAGTTAATGCTCATAGTTTCACTTGTTTCACGACATTTTTATTAAATACAGAAAGTTAATGTAGCGACAAAGCTTCCATTACACTACGGTCAGCGTTTAGAACGAAGTGGCTAAAATCCGTGTCGTCCTATTGGACGCGTACTCATGTTTGCTCTGAACCCAACCTTTACAAATGACTTACTTAATTGTGATATTCTAGCCCTGTAGACTGGATCAGGACACCTAATCCTACCCCCCAATCCCCCCCCCCCACCCCCACCCCCACCAGAGCTAATAGTATGTCCAGCTGTCCTCTCAACTAACCACAGCACATTTTAACATTTCAAATGTAAAAATCTCAGCTTTCCTGCTTCTCTCTGGTGTTGAACAGCTTGGAAACTTTGGAGTAACACACACACACACACACACACACACACACACACACACACACACACACACACACACACACACCACACAGACACAGACACAGACACACACACACACACACACAAACACACACACACACACACACACACACACACACACACACACACACACACAGACACAGACACAGACACAGACACAGACACACACACACACACACACACACACACACACTGGTCAGGGTCTCACCACTGATAACCTTTAGAATGAAAACTTTGATCAGCAGTGAACGAGGACATGAATCTTCAGTGATTATATTATTAATACTGTGTAATTTAAACACTATATTAAATGAATTTATTTGGACCGCGATTCTTACACATACAGTAGGTATGTTTAATTTAAGCTGCGTTGATTCTGAGTTTACAAAATGGACGATAAGGGGTACGCTAACGTTACAATACGATATTTTTGGAAAGGGGAAAAAATGAAATGCGGTTGACCTACTGTATTTAATTCAATAAGAAAATAAAAAGTTAAAACAAACCATAACAATAGTAGATTGTCTTTATCTGAACATTCTTGTAACTCTAACGTACCCTCGATGTAGCATTTTACGTATCGTTTTTAATATTACGATACCTTATACTTATATTGTCCCACCTTAAATTGTTATTGATAGATTTATGGATATTTATACTGGATGTGTATCTGCTGCGTAACAGCATCGGAGCTGATATGTTTCCATTAAAGTCAATGTTTAAATTTCCACGTCATGCGTATGTTAACGGTCACGGCAGCGGAACGACTCCGTCCCTCCAACACATACTTAACCCTTTTATGTCTGCAGCAACAACACATAACAATCAGCAGAGATAAGCTCATGTGGGACAGGAAGTAGTGCACAGAAACAAAATCTTGTTCCTTTTTAGGGCAGCAGTGGATCGTATTTCACATACTGTATAAATATTGATCTTATCCATGGTTTAATCACAAATGATGAAGATCTACAGGACAAGACACAGTGGATTTATTTCTGCTCCTAGGACAAAATTAACTGTTTGTGTGGTTTTGTGCTTCTCTTTGGATTCACTATAACTCACTATAGCGTAAATTAGTGACGTTACAGAGTCGTTACACATCCAGTGGAAATCCAGTGTTAGATTTTACTTTTCATAATTTTCCCATTCCTGTTTCATTTTTGTTTCATCATCTTTCCCTAATCAGATGTCATTAAAGGGCTCAGAAACAACCCCAAATTGTGCCAAACATACTAAATACGATAATGTAGTTTAATATTTATACATAAAATAATCAGGCACTGAAATCATGCAAGATTTTGACATCACGTGAGATTAAAGCTAAATATTGACCATTTCATGGTGAAAAATATGGGTTTAGTCCATGTTCCTCTCTACGTACTGTACGTACTTTTGAACAAATATTTCCTGAAAACATGCATGTTCAGTGTCATAATGCAAATTTCTGCTTGATTTTGTTGAAAAAGAAATCAGGAAGTAAATTCTCATCATCAATCACAATAATCGGGTCCTGGGAGAACATGCAAACTCCACACAGTAAGGTTGAAGGAATCAAAGCAAGCATCCAGGAGTGTTTTGTGTGTGAGGACTTACCGGCCTGGTTGGTGGTCACCGTCACTGACACGGCCTGCTCGGGCCCCGGGCTCTGAGGGGACACTCCGTTCACCGCCCACACCTCAAAGGTGTAGTTAGTGTGTGCCTGCAGCTCGTTGATGGACACCTTGGTTCCCTTCAGGCTGAGCTGCTGGGGGCTGAAGTGGATCCCGTTTCCACACGGTTGACAGCGCCGCCCGTCCGGCCCACAGCGCTTACACACCACGTTGTAGGTCAAGTCCTGACGCCCCCCCGAGCTCCGAGGAGGGCTCCACTCCAGGTTTACAGACGTTTCATTCACGTTAGAGATGAGGTGGGCAGGTGCAGAGGGGGGGCCTGTAGAGAAAGGTAAAACCTATCTTTAATAAAAGCTAATCTTCACATTAGAAAAAATATTTTTTAAAACCCCAACGTGATCATCATTAATTTAGTGTTATGACCTTGTTCATTACAGCAGTGGTTCTTAACCTTGGAGTCAGGACCCAATTTAGGTTCAAGAGACTCTGGGGAGGGGTCACCAGATTCCTTTATGAAAGTAGGTTTTTTTTTAATCAATTTGACCCCTTTTTTGCTTGTTTTCTGCAACTGCACCAAACTCACCATATTTTAACCTATTTTCATCACTTTCTTTTACCATATTTTTGCTCCTTTTAATCCATTTTTGCTACTTTACTCTCATTTCTGACACTTCACAATCAATTTGAATGCCTTTTCGGTACATTTTTTCCACTTTCCAGACATGTTCAGCACTTATAAACTCTTTCCACCACTTTCCCACCTAATGTCACTTATGATGACCCATTAATCCCACTTTTAACCTCTTTTCACCATAATTCCCAGTTATTTTGGCTAAATTAACCACATTCATTATTATTTGTCATGCCCATTATTTTCCAGTTTAAACTAATTGTTTCTACTTTTTAAATTACATTACCCCCCTCCCACACACACGCACGCACGCACGCACGCACGCGCACGCACGCACGCACGCACGCACGCACGCACGCACGCACGCACGCACGCACACACACACACACACACACACACACACACACACACACACACACACACACACACACACACACACACACACACCTTTAACCAATTTTTGTGATTTTTAAAATCCCATTTCACCACCAATTTTGGTCACTTTTAACCCATTTTATTTCTTATTAAAACAAGGATTTATGTCTTTAAGATGGTATCATTTTGCTCCTTTTAATGCATTTTTGCTACATTACTCCCATTTCTGCCACTTTTCCATCAAATCTCAATGTCTTTTCTGCACATTTTCTACTTTCAAGTCATTTTCAGCACTTATTTCATTTTCACTTTTTGCCCACTCTAATTTGAAATTTTTAACCAATTTCTGTGGTTTTCAAAATCCCATTTCACCACCTTTTCTAACATTTTTGGTCACTTTTAGCCCATTTTATTTCTGTTTAAAACAAGGATTTACATCTTTAAGATGACTAAAAAAACTTCCTGGATAACAGTGGATATTATGATATTATTCAGATGAATAAATAAATAACTAAATGTGGTTACCACAGATTCATAGAACAATGGACCATTATTTTGGGGGTTGCAGGCTAAAAAAAGGTTGAGAACTACAGGGAGGTAGAATCTCGTTACAGAAAGTGTAGAGAAATGTAAAAGAGCAGCAGAGCTGTCTCATATTGCTGAGGCTGAGGTGGGAGGTGGTGAAGTGTCAGCACGGCTTAGTGACACCCACTCAATAACTTTACACAAAGTTTGCTTTGGACGCGGCCGTCGTTAAGTTCCTGCTTTGCAGTACGAGCGATGAGCTGCAACTTTATGAGAACGACTCTGCAGAACTACAGCAGCGACTCCCAGACGCATCAATCCCCATTTACAACGTGTGTTTTTATACATCGCTTTAAAACATAAGCAGCGGTAATTGACTTAACGCTGCTTCTTTGTCTCTCCCTCATGTCTCTCTCTCTCTCTCTCTCTCTCTCTCTCTCTCTCTCTCTCTCTCTCTCTCTCTCTCTCTCTCTCTCTCTCCCTCTCACTAATGAAGCACATACTAGAGGACTGGGAGGTGATCAATCCACAGATCATTCCACATATTAATCATTTCACGATGGAAATGTATCATCAGTGGTATTTTTGGAAAAGCTGAGTGGCAGTGAGAGATTTCACAGAGTGTCAGAGGGCACAGGGACGAACCCCCCACCCCCCACCGCTGGACAAATTATAGTCAGTGACGTCTGAGACAGTTTCACAGAGTCAGTACGGCCACTGCTGGTCTGTGAGTTGTCGTTACTGAAGGACAGACAGACAAAGGCTGTGTTGTAAATGTCGTACTACCGTACCATACAACTCATACTAAATCAGTATGTAGTGTGTTCACATTAAATAGTATGGATACTATATGGGAACATCTTTTAAGTATGCACGGTGGGCACACAAGTCATACTCAACTGTCCCATGATGCATTGCGAGCGGAACGTAAAGTTGTCCTGGAAACGGCTTCACGCTGAATCGCTCCAGACTTCGCGCTGAGTTCAGCCAAAACAAACCTGATGCGCTGCAGACTTCTTTTCGTGTTCACAAACGCAGAGAACCTTCTGGATAAATGAATCCAGGAGCATTTTAATCGCTCTAGGATTTGTCTGTGTGAATGCGCCCTAAAGTAGACACGCCTGTGTGTGCACACTGTGTGAGAAAAAATGCCAAAAAGTGTCAAAAGTGGACACGTTTCAAATAAAAACAAATCTGTTTGAATACCTCCTTAAGCTGCTAGAAAAACAAATCAGATTGGAAAAAAAATGTGATGTAAATGTCATACAATCATACTACTCATAGGTCAGACATCAAAATTAACATGTATTTCTCACATACTCAATCTTTTCATACTATCTAATGTGAACGCAATACATACTGAGCACGAAATCGTCCTGGGACCAGCTTCAAGCAAATAATCAAACTTTTTTTTTTTCAAAATAAAAGCATCTCTTCTTGACTTCCATTAATTTTTTAACCCTTTTGTAAATAGGGCTCTTATTTTGAAGTTAACCAAAAGTTTGGTCGGTAGTAAATGGAGGGTCTCTGTGTGAATTAAATGTGTTTTTTTGTGAGTTTTATGGATGAAATGAGCACATGTTGATATTCTACTTGGTCATTTTCTCACTTCAAATGTTTTCAGAACTTTCAAAGTAAAGGTGGAGAATCAACAGAGATATTTATCCTCAGTGTGATTCAGGTTTTTAACGCTGTAGGTTCCAAATGCATGTTGGGAAACTTGGATGTATACTTCAGTGGGAACGCTCACCATCCTAGTGATACTAATAGTATACAGTAGACAGTGTATACTCATTGAGTTTGTAGTGTATAGTACGTTAGTGGGACAGTTACAACACAGCAAAAGACAAACATTGCAATTTGAAGCAGTAAAAAGATCAATTGCTGATAAAAAGGAGTCTCATACTCTATCCTATCTTAATCTTAATCTTCTGCCGTCCTGATGGGAATCTATGAATAGCCTCTCATTAACAGTAAATGTTAAACACATTATTCTCGTCCTAATGTGCTTCTCCTCTCCTGAATTTTCACCTTGTTTCTCCTCGTACGCTTCCCAGAGACTGAGCTCCAGTTATGGATGAAGTTGCTATTTCAAGGTTTCAGCTCAAACCATCATCATAATGAGACGTTCTCAGCGTCTCCTCAGCATCAGCACTCAGTGGTTTCTGTGGCAGACAGTGTTGATACTCCTCAACATCGTCATGAATGAAAAAAAAGTGTATTTTATGTTTAATAAGGAGAGCTAGTCTCTTAATTTAAATAGTGCTTTAATAAGCACTGAAATTGTCCCCAAAGCTTTACAATATCAGCCACATTCACACTCACTGTCACTTCACAATGGTGTCAAAGCTGCTGTAGAAAGCACTAATCTACCCTTGGAAGCAACCTAGGGTTCAGGGTCCTGCCCAAGGACACTCGGACACACTACCTGTGCTTCCAATACCCGTGGAAATGTATATACACTTTCATGAGGAGGTTTTCCAGACGTTTCGATATTGAAATGTATCGCAAAAGCGAGATGAAACACTTTTTCCACAGTAACACATCACATGACTTACCGTACCTGGTCACATTTCTTCACATTACACTTTAAATTATTACTGCCACATCATTAGCGCCACATTTGTGTTCTAAGGAGGTTCAGAGCGTACGTCTTCCTGCAGAGAAGTCTCACAGGATGAGATTTCACCAGAGTTACGAGGCTCCAAAACAACCTTCAATGGAAACACGTTTAGAGCGACTTTTATTTTGCAAAAAACTGTAATAGATACAAGTAGTGACAGATGTAGTATATAGGCCTCCATTTTTCCATTAAGAAATCTGATGAGTTTTTTTAAATTCAGGCTCCAAAATGACTCTGATTTCTAACGTGCACGTTTTGGGGCAATAGCACACATTTAAGAACTATTTTATCTTGTAAAAGAGACGACTAAATAACCAGCAGGTGTAGCATTATCTTGTGAAAAATTTAGCATGACATTTTTTGGGGAAAACCTGTTGGTTGTAATTACAGGAAAAATCAATACCACTCAGACCTAGCCCTCACTTCCACATTTTGGGATCATATCGGGTATTTATTTCTGTGGTATTTTCCCTGTAAACAGGTGTCTTAATGTGTATAACAAACGTGACGTAATCCAGTGTGATTTCATCGTAACCCTCCCCGTTTCCGTAACCAATCATATATGAAATTAATAACAATACTTGACTCTGTTTGCCCTATTTAGCACGTTTGGTAAGATTTCAGGAGGTTTATTAGCCTGTAAAGTCATCTAAACAGATAAAAACCATGAAACCAAAACAAAGTGGGAATGGACGCAGAAATGTGTAAACTTTGGAACAGAAATGAGGAAAATTTTAAAAGGGAAAAGTCCCTAATAGCCTTGTAATGGAACTGTTACAGCCTCTTAATCAGAAGACGACCTCTCTACCACCCAGCAGTAATTCATTTATTTACTTTTACCAAAACAAAATCATATAAAAGTAAAATTTAGAGCTTTGGAAAGTAGACTTGGCTGGTATTGTTGCTTCTAATCCAGTTTGAATCCTGGCAAAGTCATTTTCTAACATTCACATCAACTATATAATAAAAATAAACCAACATCTGCATTATTAATGCACATTGTTTGTGTATTGGTAAATTGCTTTGTTGTCTGTCATGCCATAGTGCAGCTATATCACAGTAGACCATGTGGGTTTTTCAGGTACGTCTAATGGTTAAAACCCAGTATTTTTCAGTGGTTGAGAATGTTCTTGGAAAATCTTCAAAGTTAACGTGGTGATAACATTTTTGATACAAGTTTGCATCTAATAAATCTGGGATTACTCTTGGCAGCGTTCCCTACGTATGTAGCCTACTCATGGGAAAGTGAGGGAGGGAAGAAACACCTGCTGAACCCTTCAGGTCCGTGAGCTCCATGGTTCATGGTTCATGTTTCCAAATCAAGCACAAAGTTATTTCAAGTACAAAAACTGCCACAAAAGTCGTGGATGGTCACATGTAAAAGTGTCAGTCCTGGTTAGCTTCTTTGCTAGCTTGCTATATATAAAAAGCTAGCAAATTGAAAAATACAAAAATCTCTGTGGCCCCTGGTATATTTGCTAGGACTGAATATTATATTAGTTTATTGTTGGATTCTACTAGAGCTGAGTCATTTCTTTAAAACACGGAAAATGGACGGGAAACGCAAAAATCACGTTCTGAAACAGAAAAAAAAATTCAGAACTTTTAAAAAAAATTCAGAACTTTTAAAAAAAATTCAGAACTTTTAAAAAAAATTCAGAACTTTTAAAAAAAACGTATTATTTAAAATCAGGTGCTGATATGACTCGGAAAATGTTCATTACACGTTATTATTCCCCCCGATAAGCTTGGGACCGAATGTCTAGCAATAAGTCTAACAAACAGACGAATATGTCAAATTTTGCTCGTAATTTCGTTCAAAATCTTGCGCTACATAATCACTAAACGGCGCGAGATATCATGCAAAACTCTATTCTGATTCAATGAACCTTATTTAGCACGTTTGTTTGATTTCAGGAAGTTTATGAGCCAGTAAAGTCATCTAAACAGGGTAAGAGGGAAACCAGGTGGAAATGGGGAAATTGAGGGGAAATGGATAATCCCAGAAATGGAACTGACGAAATTTTGAACAGGAAAACCAAAGTCCTGTATACACCTGAACATTAGTTGGAGATTCACAGAATTAAAAGTGCACTACAATTGAACCGACTTAACCAGATCTACACTAAGACACATACTTCATAGAAGTATGTGTCTTAGTATCTACACATCTAACATCTGCTTCTACTTCTGATCCTTTCTCAGGAAATCTCATTTGTTCATTTGAACTTAAAAGCAGAAAACATGATTTAGGGCTGGGCGGTATAACCGCTTCATACTGAATACCGGTATATATTTTCATTATGATATGAATTTTTAATATACCAAAGACCAGCATATTTGATTACACAACTTTCGGAACGCCACGCTGCACCGCGTTTCAGACCGGACCCTTTTCAACGTTGCACTTCTAAATATGAAGGTAAACAGTAGAGCTCTGGTGTTAGTTACGGTGTAAATTATACGTGTAAACGGATAAAAAAAAGACACTACTGAAAGCTCTGGAGCTGCTTGTGAGCATGTGTCTGCGTGCGCATGCCTCTGCTACAGGAGAACACCACTCACAGACACGGAGGCACGGGTTAGCTTAGCATGTCAGCAGTAATACACAAAAAAAGACAGCAAAGCATGGCAATTTGTAATTCCCATAATGCGGAAATAAGTCCTGGTGGAACTGAAAGCAAAACGCTACTTAATTCACCATAAGAAACCACCACACCACTGAGTATGTAGCATTTAGAGCTAGGAATCAAGCTAATGCTAAAGCTAAGCTAGCGCAGAAAAGAGCCATTGGGCTGCTGTTGCAAACTTGTATTACTACTAGTGTGGAATTATTCTACAATATTTACTCATCATGACAGTAAAATAAACCATCCTAAGTCAATCTACTGCAGTAATTCATCTCAACCAGTAGAAAATGCTGTGAACACATGATTATACATGAAAAAAATATATACCGAGAAACCAGTAGAATTTTGGCAAATACCGTGGTATACATTTTTGGTCATACCGCCCAGCCCTAACATGAATGTGTGTCTCTGCTGGAAACCACACATCAAATGTTTGTGTATCAAGATCTCAAGAAGCTTTGGAATAGTGAACAAAACCAGATACATATTACGTTACATATGTTATACTGTGCTTTAATTCTACCATATCTGTCTTATTGTGTAAAAGTCTGAAGAAACACATATAAAAGCATTCTACAAAAGTTATGTATTTTTGCAAAAAATAATGATAAGTATCATATATCATGCAGGATATCTGGATCATACCAACCTGTTTTTTCTAAAGAAATTAGGTTCAAAACATCTAAAATTCTTCAAAAAGATAAATACAGAACACTGACAAAAAATGTATTAAATGTTTTTCAAGTAGACAAGGAGAGTGTGATTTGTGGGGCGATTGAACTTTGGAAAGAGAACATTCTGGACAACTTTGGAAAACATGTGCATTGCAGTTTGTGGGGATTTATCCCTTTGGAACAGTCTGATTATTACACTCAACACTTTGTAACAATATGAATACATTGTTTTTTCTTAACAGATCAGAACAAAGACTAGAATCTAATGGGTAGGTGGACATGTGCAAGTTGATGTAAGAAGGCCTAAGAATGCTTGATTTGCATGTATTTTGTTGTGTATATATATATATATATATATACGTGCATTTGCTCAAATGTCAGATCTTTGTGAAATAGCTTGGAAGTAGAGACAGGACGAGATAAACGAGATAAACATCCTTCTGCGTCTTCTCAAACATTATCGAGGCTCTTTTTTAAGTGAGCAATGATTACTTTATATTGGATTTTTTATGTTTGAGATAAATAAATAAATCAAAATCCAAACTGGTGACCTGACAGGTGTCAAACCTGACTTTCTCTCTAAATAAACTCAGACATACAAAAAAGCTGAATAACTGTTGTTCAAATATTTAGAAATAAGAGGTACATTCTAGTGCTGAGAAGTAGAAGAAGAATGTGCAATGTGTTATTGTTTACGATGTATCGTCAAAAACTTTCTGACCAGTATGAATACGTCATCTCACGATAGAAACGATAAATTCCCATGTTGGAAATCAGCGAGGGCCAAGGACCATTTGTCCCATAATTTAGCCATGAAGGGCCCTAAAAACCTTGTTCCAGGGGCCAAGATTGTCCCCGGGTTTTTAGTCAACAACTTATTAATCTCTGGAGTGGAACGTTGTTCATTGGAGCTCTGCCTCCACGGTGTGCGCAGCCGCTCCCGCCCCTCTCACACACACAGCTTACCTGAAGCTGCCGTGCAGCGATACATCGTGGACCACTACTTGGTTAAGACCAGACAACCATCCAACAAAGGGAACTGGTTCAAGTTCCTCCATCAGATCCACCCAAAGTTCCACAAACACGGGGACAGAGATGAACCTGTAGCAACGATTATGAACTGGAAACTCAACTAAAGTAAAAAGTCCACGTCTTACTGTTAACAAACCACAAAGAGCCACCAATTTACTCATGGTAAGATTTAACACTTACGGAAGGATAAAAGCTAACATCTTACCCGCTGTGTGACATGTTAGCATTAAGCTAACGTCACTATTCATCTGTCCCAACTTGTGAAACGCAATATTTTTTAATTATATTTCATGTGTTCACAGACAAAGCTGGACCCATTAGACAGTAATCTAACTACTGTGATTATTACACCTAAATATTCTTAATGATTAAATAATCAAACTTGATCCGATTTGATTATAGGAAATCAGAGAGATATTTATCAATCATAACTTAATGTAACTCATTATCAGATATAAAATAAACCAGATGAATCAGCAGTAAAAACACTATTGGAGATATTTTTGCATTTCATGGGCTTTTGTTTTGAGAAAATAATTTAAGTAATAATCATTTTAAGTGAGGAAATAAATGAATTGCATACAATAACACTAACAGAGTGAGCCACATGCACTAATATATTCCATAATATATGAGCTCTATGAGTCAGCAGCTATTGTAGACTTTTTGTCTACTGTAGATGTATTCAGATTCATTTGTGTTTGTAAGGAACCTGTTTATACTTTAAGGTAGGAATTGTTTTATTGATTTATTTATTGTTTTTATTCATCGTAATTGTTATAGTTATTGTGATAAATCGGGTATTTTTTTTTGTCTATATCGCCCAAGGTGACATGGAAGAGACTAAGGGTGAATAATGAATCCTGAGGTAACGAACGACAATGAATGGAGCTGACGAGGGAGGAGTCATGGCGTTTTCTCATTTCTTCCATCAGAATCATTGCTGTTTCATTTGCCTTCTGTGCTCGCACCGCGCCTGCGTTTCTTAGCTTAGCGTTGCACAAAGCGGTGTTACAATGGAACTGTGCTATTACCGTCCAGTATACTTCCAATTTTCCCAAGATGTATTTGGAACCTACAGCGTTAAAAACCTGAATCACACTGAGGCTAAATATCTCTGTTGATTCTCCACCTTTACTTTGAAAGTTCTGAAAACATTTGAAGTGACCAAGTAGAATATCAACATGTGCTCATTTCGTCCATAAAACTCACGTAGACACATTTCATGCTGACATATCAGAGGTTTCTGGAGACGCGTCACTGTGCTACTAACGAAAATTCCTGTGAACTACAAAATAAGAGCCCTATTTATAAAAGAGTTAAAAGAAAAAAAAAAACTAATGAAGACAAGAAGAGATGCTTTTATTTTGAAAAGATGTTTGATTTTTAGCTTTAGCTTCCTTCATCAGACTCATCAAAAGTTAATGAACTTCCCCAATTTGTGTCAAACATGCTTAACACAGTTTAACTATTGTCATTTTATATTCATACACAACAGAAATGGGCTGTAAATCGCACAGGATGAGATCACAGCAGATTTGACATCCAGTTGTTTGCTACACTTGCTAAAGCTAACATAAGCTAACCTGCTTTAAAGTGAAAATTATGGTGGAATTGTTTGATATTGTCCCAAAACGTGTCGGTGAAGGTTTAGTCTGCGTCATAAATATCTATTTCAGAAGGTGAAGTCCATCATATCACCTCATATCATGTCAAATTTTGCACACCAATTGATATTTCTGTCTCTCTGAGCAACCATTTATATGTGTCAAACTCATGGCTTGGGGGCCAAATCCGGCCCTTTTGGAGCATTCAAATCAACCCGCAGGAGGAAGTAAAAATTGCAGAGAAAACATTAATTATTGTGTGAATGAACTGTTGAAAAAATTCACAATTATTACAAAATTCTTAAATTTTCCTCAAATTATTACATAATATTTTCTTTAATGAAATAGAAATTGGTCAGACAATCTAGAAAATCTAAAATGAAGATCCTGTTGGGAGTGATATCTGTCACTAATTGCTCGGATATTGTCGATTTCTTCCATATTTTGTATTTGACGTAGAAGTGTAAACTGGGGTACAACAAAGTTAAAATTACTGGAAGGGGTTTCCCGTCCATTTTTCTACAATTACGGAAAATCGGAGGACTTGCATGTGCACATATGGTTAGGTGCATACTCATACACATACTGTACATGCACACCATTGAAGGCACCAATGAAAATGTAATCATTTCCACTTAACATAAATATTATTGGACTGTGGTAGGTGGCCACAGTAGCTGTGAAAACCTCAATCCAAGGCCGATTAGCCATCGCTTTTCAAACGCGGTACCTTCTCGTTGTCAGGCAGATGTGCAAACCACTGCAAAGTGTGGTTATAAAGGCTCTTCAAATGGTTTCAAGGAAATCTGTCCAATGTGGAATATCCAAATCTGGAGTATAGATTTCAAAGAACGGCTTTAGCTGAGGATCAACTGTCCCCCCACCACAAAAAAATTTAGGACAAAGATGCGTTTTCAATCTCCAAAAACCCAATAAGTTGCCCACAGGATTTGTGGCTAGCTCTTGTTACTCTGTCTAAGTGCATGTGTCCACAATGTGAGGAGGAAAAAAGCAAAGACAGACACTGAGAACTACACACTGTTAGAATTACACAACATCCACTTTTAATCATCGCTCTGCAAAACCAAAACCACAAGAAAAGAGAGGGGGAACGCCTTTTCAATTACCTCAACACACACACACACACACACACGCACACACACACACACACACACACACACACACACACACACACACACACACACACACACACACACACACACACACACCCTGCTACCCAATTACCAGGCACAGTGACTGTTTCCCAGTCTGACCTTTAGGGAAGGTAAACTGGGAAGTCCAGGCTATAACTGATTGTTTTTGACTACTTTTGAGTTTACCTTTATATTTCACTATTAGCACAACTGTATGAATTTCCTGTTAATTGTTTATTATATTACTATATTTACTATATAAACACAATGGACTTAAAATCACACAAAAACCACAAAATCCTGAGTAGGAAAAAAAAAAAAAGTTTTTTTTTTTACTGTGGAAACCACAAATTGAGCACAGCGGTAGTTCAGACAGGCCCGCGGACGTCAAGCCAGCCACACCTTCAATCAACCAACAGCCCAGATTGGCTCCCTTATGGCCAAAGCAGAGAGGATGCACACCTTAAACTGTGACAGCTGCTTCATACCTCCTCAGCAAGCATCTCACAACCAGGGGGTTTTTGCTAACCGCTCTCCTTGCTTTAGCCTTTAGCTAGGGCTCATGGAAGGTCAGGGAGGAGTGTGCTCCCGGCCCCCGGCTTTCCACGTAAGCATGCGGAAAGGTCAAGGACGTCCCGGAACAGACCCATACCACCAAATATAAGATTGTATGCACAGTGATTAAAGGCGCTATATAAAATCCTATGCATTACTATTGTAAATAAATCATTTATTTTGACTAAAGCGGTCCAGACTGAAATATGTTTTACAAACCGATTCAATGAATGGGGATGCAAATATGAAGTGTTATTATCAAAAACGTATGTATTAGTTCACAAAAAAATAAATAAATGACGTTTTTCCCAAATCATCTAATACAACTTTTTACAAAACCTCACAATCAGATGACACAAATCATTTGTGCTATTACATGAGACAGTTTTGTCCACAATTAAGAGGGACACATACACCTCTTTCCTATTGGTGGAAAGTGTTAGGATGGTATATGTTGCTTACAAACACTTTCATCTTGCAAGAGAAGGAAGAACGGCTCGTCTTTACTGTTTGTTTCTGTAAAAGTGCAGCGTTTTTAATCTATCATAATTATTGTTCTACTTGAACTATCATGATCATTTCAAAACTGATATATAGTTTTGAGTCCTCACTTTCAAAACAAGTTTATATGAACGCTCTGTGAAGGTGCATCTGGCTGTGGGGTTGTTGTAAATTCGGTCAAGTGATTAGGACGCCTACGTCGTCTCCTCAAGGGTTATGAGGCATTTATTTCCTCTTTTTTTTGATCTGCTGTGTCTGTGACTTGTTGATGGAAAGTGAAAGGGAGGCACAATAAAAACAAAATGTAAACGGGTGAGTGACAGTCGTAATTACAGAGCTCTGAGATGTGTGCGCGATGAACGACGAAGGGAAAAAAAAGGCGTAGGGAAAGAAAACAGCAGTGGACAGACGGGGTGAGAGGCCAGAGATCAGATGTTGAGCGGCTGACGAGGCCGGCCAAAGGTCGGCCAAAGGTCGCTGAGAGCGTCGGGCTAATGTTGGGTTCCTCTCTGCAGAGCGGAGGAATGTAACAGAGACGGCAGAGCCGAGGTCCAGTAAAATCAGCTCAGTAATGAGCTCCGACAGCTGTTGCTTTGCAGCAGCAGACGTGGAGAAATACTGCACGACTAACAAGACAATGGAGACGAGCTCATCTGTTCAAACAGGGTCACAACGTCTGCAGCCAGGGCTGATTATTGCATTTTTGATAGCATTTATTAATTTTGCTGTATCTATTAATATCCACAATAACAAGTCAGCAATGAGTTAAGTATGGAGACAGATGTTTACATGGCTTTAAAACACAAATACAGACAAAGACGTCACACTTTATTACCCTGGAAGGAAGGATTGTGGAATGTTTAAAACTGCTGGAGATGATCATTTTCTTTATCAGATGAAACCTGATTGTGTGCCTCATAGATCAATAAATTAAAGATTGTTTGCATAAGAAAAAAAAATTAAAAGGTTGGAATTGTTGTTTCAAGTTTGCTTCAATCTACACTGTAAACATTCTCTGATTGACATTGGCTAATTCAGAATTAAGTAGTCAGAATATTCTACTTCGTGTTAACATGGAAATATTAATTCTGAATTGAGGTTTACATGGAAAACGGGTTTTTCTGCTTTATTCAATTGCGCTTTAGTTCTGGGGGTTGGGAAGGGTTCTGATTGGACAGGGGGCGAACGTGACGTATCATGTCTATTGGGAAAAAACAACATAGATGTGTGTAATACTGTATGTCCGTGAATGTCTGCATTTTTATGCTTCCATCCATCCACTCTTTTCTTTATATCCATATCTTCTAAAGCTCTTAATAAATGGCTCCACTCCAACGCTTGCTTCAGGCGGCCATCTTGGATTGTGTCGTCACCAGCGCGTCATCGACAGGACGCGCAATTAACATTTACAAGATCAAGAAATTATTCAATTCGGAATTTAAGTTTAATTCAGAATGGTCATTTTCATTCAAAATGAGGTGTTTACAAGGTCATTTTTGATCTTTTAAAGAGGATTTCATTTGAATTAAATAAGAATTAAAGCTCTCATGTAAACACAGCCATTTTGTTCTACTTTTAGCTTTCAGTGAAAACAACGTAAAAGTGTTGGGAAGTCACTTTGGCAGAATTTTTGGGACAAATACAAGAAATCACAGAAAGAATGAAGTAAAACCACTTCTATACAATGATCTGTGATTAGAGGACGCAGTCACCTCCTAATCTTTAAAATGATCTAATTTACTCTATAATTCAGAATCAGAATCAGAAATGTTTTTAATGGCCATGTACAGTGTTAAGGACAGTACAAGGAATTTGTCTTGGTAGTTGGTGCACAAAACAAACAACAAAAAAAATAAAAAAAACAAAGAACAACCCAGCAACAATAATAAAGGATGAGGGATAAATAAAGGATAGATAGAGAATAAAGGATAAATATAAATATATATATATATATATACTGTATATATATACAGTGCAGTAGATAATGTCATCATGGAGGTGGTGATCGGGTGGGGGGGGGGTTCAGTGGGTGACTTGGGGTGTGTTCATGTGGATGGTGGCAGAGGGAAAGAAGCTGTTTTTGTGTCTGGAGGTTCTGGTCCTGATGGACCGAAACCTCCTTCCAGAAGGGAGAGATTGAAACAGTTTATGACCGGGGTGGGAGGGGTCGGCCACAATCTTTCCTGCACGCCTCAAAATCCTGGAGGTGTACAGGTCCTGGAGGGAGGGCAGATTGCAGCCGATGACCTTCTCTGCAGAGTGGATGATACGCTGCAGTCTGGCCTTGTCCTTGGCCGTAGCTGCAGCGTACCAGATGGTGATGGAGGAGCAGAGGATGGACTGGATGATGGAGCTGTAGAAGTTCACCATCATCTTTGTTGGCAGACTGAACTTCTTCAGCTGCCGCAGGAAGTACATCCTCTGCTGAGCTTTTCTGATGAGGGAGCTGATGTTCAGCTCCCACTTGAGGTCCTGAGTGATGATGGTCCCCAGGAAGCAGAAGTACTCCACAGAGCTCACTGTAGAGTCTCCCAGGGTGAGGGGGGTGAGGGGGGCTGGGTTCTTCCTGAAGTCTGCTATCATCTCCACTGTCTTTAAAGCATTGAGCTCCAGGTTGTTCTGGCTGCACCAGGACACCAGCCGGTCTGTCTCCCACCTGTAGTCAGACTCGTCTCCATCAGAGATGAGACGATGATGGTCGTGTCATCTGCAAACTTCAGGAGTTTGACCGACTGGTGAGAGGAGGTGCAGCTGTTGGTGTACAGGGAGAAGAGCAGAGGAGAAAGAACACAGCCCTGAGGAGATCCAGTGCTGATGGTCCAGGGAGCAGAGATGGTTTTTCCCAGCTTCACGTGCTGCTTCCTGTCAGACAGGAAGTCTGTGATCCACTTGCAGGTGGAGTCTGGCACGTTCAGCTGGGAAAGCTTGTCCTGAAGGAGAGCTGGGATTATAGTGTTGAAAGCAGAGCTAAAGTCCACAAACAGGATCCTGGCGTAGGAGCCTGGGGAGTCCAGGTGCTGGAGGATGAAGTGGAGAGCCAGGTTTACAGCATCATCTACAGACCTGTTGGATCTATAGGAAAACTGCAGGGGGTCCAGGTGGGGGTCGGTGATGTCCTTGATGTGGGAGAGCATGAGGCGTTCAAAGGACTTCATGACCACAGATGTCAGAGCGACGGGTCTGTAGTCATTAAGTCCTGTGATCCTCAGCTTTTTAGGGACAGGAACGATGGTGGAGGCCTTAAAACAGGCTGGTACGGTGCATGTCTCCAGTGAGGTGTTAAAAATGTCTGTGAACACTGGAGACAGCTGATCAGCACAGTGCTTTAAGGTGGAAGGAGAGACAGAGTCCGGTCCACAAGCCTTACGGGGGTTTTGTCTCCCTTCCTGTAAGTGTGCACTTTAAACACATTTATCTATTCTCACCCTCCTGTGATGCTCTAACATCTCTTTGTGGGAGACAGAATGTGGGCTTGGAGCAGTTTGTGCCCTCATTAGTTTAATGTCACTGTGACTGATCAGTAAATGGCACCTTAAAGCAGGCTGCTCTATGTTTGCACAGCATGATTGTCTGGTGTGTGTGTGTGTGTGTGTGTGTGTGTGTGAGAGCCACAAAGGCAGAATCAATGAGCAGGTTTAGACCAAGGCAGTCATCATCAGTGTGTTATCTCTGTGAGTTGTTTTAATAGCAGCCTTTGGCAAATTTTAAAGCATCCAACACTGACTAGAACCACATCAAAGTCACATGTTTGACACCCATAACTAGTGTATGTACTCACGGGTGCAGGGCATGGATGCCGGGTCTGTTTCAGAGCGGAAGAAGCCCTTGTCACAGGCGCAGGAGGTGGACCCCTCCCTCACAGAGTAACTGTGGAGAGGACACTTGGAGCAGGAACCATCGGTGGCCAGAGCGCGGTAGTACCCGATTTTACAGGCTGAAAAAGAATCAGAACAAAGAACACATCAAGATCCTGAATGACGTAAAAATCACAATGTTGACACTTTTTAAAGTTACAAACACAGAATGTTGATGTTTCACAATCCCTTTGGTTTCAGTATAAGACCACATTTGTTTTATCTACCAAAGTAAATGGAAAAAGTGTAGTGTAAAAAATGACACCAAATTAAATCGGGGCTTTCGCCTTCATCGTCATATGTTTTACACATATATGGCGATAGTTTGGGGTTAAGGGACTTGCTCAACATCCCACAGTGATGGCCCAGGTGAGATTCAAACCAGTAAACCTTCAATTACAAGCTCGCTTCCTTAACCACTAGGCCACCACTCCAAATGACTCAAAAACACAAAACAACAACAAAAACACACAGAATGACAGAAAATACTTTAAAGAGCAAAATACACACAAAATGACTCCAAAAACACACAAAATGACAGAAAAATACACAAGAAATGACAGAAAAATACACACAAAATGACAGAAAAATACACACAAAATGACTCCAAAAACACACAAAACGACAAAAAAATACACACAAAATGACAGAAAAATACACACAAAATGACTCCAAAAACAGACAAAATGACAGAAAAATACACACAAAATGACTCCAAAAACACACAAAATGACAGAAAAATACACACAAAATGACAGAAAAAAACACACAAAATGACTCGAAAAACACACAAAATGACAGAAAAAAACATACAAAATGACAGGAAAATACACACAAAATTACTCAAAACACAAAACAACAAAACACAGAATGACATAAAAGACTTGAAAGGAGAGCAAAATCACAGAAAAATGATAGAAAAATGACACCAACAGACAAAATTACTCCACAAACCCAAAACGACAACAAAAATACACAAAAACAAATCCATTGACAAAAAAAAACATAAAATGAGGAAAAATATATACATCATAGCTACAAAAAAATACAATAAGCGATACACACAAACTCTGATGTTTCCTGTGTTAATGCTCAGATTGGTCTTTATTATAAATGCTGACAAAAATGTTGATTATGTAACTCTCGGATTGTTATATCTTAACTATTATATTCTTAATTTATTTTAGTTTATAGGTATTAATGTATAAAGTACAGCTGCATGTTTTGCCATTTTTTACTTCATTTGAAGATGAAGTTACACCACAGTGTTACATAGTAACGTGCCAAATGCATTCAGCAGTTGTTGAGATATTTCACATGGATGAAAAGTCAGGGATTAACTTGGACATGAGGATACATTGGTTTAAAAAACCATGTAAGTCTATACAAATGACATTTCCCAGGATAAGTCGAGCCAGCTGCTCCATGTCTGTTCCACATTGTGGCACTGACTGACTGTACATAGAGAGAAAGTAAAACCATTAGAGTAATCCCTAAAGGTTCGCCATCGTCTGTGAACGATGACCTGCCAATTCATTCACCACAAAAACACCAAACTGAGGCTTAAAAAGACGCCGTCACAATCTTTTAGGAAAGACTAGAAACAGACAACACAGAAACAAAATGTCTTTTATCAACAATCTCCTGTTTTTATTATTTTACTGCTCAGGAATCTTTCACCTCCTACATTGGTCACTATTGTGTTTAAAAAAAAAAAAAAGGGAACAAAGGAAGTGAAGGTTTCAGTTACCTTAAATGAAGAAAAGCTGCATTGACCCACAACACACACTTTAACCTGACTGAGCACACACACACACACACACACACACACTTTAATCTAAACTGGTAACGCAGGTGACAATTTCTCGACTTTAGGCAACCGTGCTCGCTTTTCGTTTGACTGACACTTTGATTGGAGGTCTCGTCTTT
Organism: Gouania willdenowi; assembly: GCF_900634775.1. NCBI lineage: Eukaryota > Metazoa > Chordata > Actinopteri > Blenniiformes > Gobiesocidae > Gouania > Gouania willdenowi. The sequence goes on along the minus strand of NC_041056.1, from coordinate 40,575,054 downwards.
CAAGGAATTTCTCCTTCCTCTATCCATTTCTGCAACGGCTGGGGAAGCTTGGCTTATATTTCACCCCCCGAGCACTGAACCACAAGAAAAGGACAAAAGAACAATTCTCTGAGAGGCGCGGCACCGACAGTCGCAACACCGATTTGAGCAAACAAGCCGCCAGTCAGCGAGGCCGCCATGCGTTCGGCAATGTGCGGTGGATGGTTTGAGCTACGAAAGGGTCAGTACAGACTTGTTTTCTGAAAAAAGACAAAGCTTGTTTGCAACAAATAGAGCAGGTCCTTTAAATTAAAGCATTCTGTTCTATACCACGGTTAGGAAAAACACTCAGGGCCTCCTTTCATCCATTTTCTGGGTCTACTGGTGCCTATCTCAAGCTTTATTCAGGCACTAAGTGGGGTACACCCTGGACCGAGCGCCAGTCCAACCAGATCATCAACTACGCTGACGATATGGTCGTCATTAATATATGGATATGTTCTTTTCCTTGTGAAATAAAAATAGTTTTGCATAAAATCCTGTGAAGCCGTGTGATTATGTATCGTGACATTTTGAATTACATTATGAGCGAGATTTGACATATTCATCAGTTTTCTACACTTTATAGATATTTATTTGACCGTGGCTCAGTGGTAGAGTGGGTCGTCCAATAAACAAAGGGTTGGGGGTTTCAATCCCACTCTATCCAAGTCATTGTTGTTGTGTCCTTGGGCAAGGCACTTTATCCGCATTGCCTAGTATGAATGTAGTGCGTGAGTGAGTGTTGGTGGTGGTCGATGGCAGCTTCACCTCTGTCTATAATAAAGAAACAAATTCCTTCTGATTGGTTTTTCCATTAATTCCGTGTTTTCCGTCCATTTTTTGTCCCTAGGTATATTTTATAGTCATTTAAAGAAATGTCACCTGGCTGCTTTCTTTGGGTGAAAAGGTCATGTTGAAAAAACTGTTAGTTAACTAATTCTTTTTACTAGCCAACATGCTTTAAAATAAAATGAAATCCCAGCCTCTCTATGGGTGCGTTCACACCGACGGACCCTAGAACATTTAAAAAGAATCCTGGAGCAGTTAAAATGCTCTAGGATTTGTTTGCTCTGATAGTCCTTGTTTGGTCTGTGAAACACACAAAGTCTAGAGGGATTTATTAAGCTGTGAACGCAACCGCGCTCGGCACAGACGTACAGTAGGAAGTGTGGGAGATGACGTAGAGCGCAAGGTATTGTGGGTGGTCAGGGAGAACCTGGTGATGGCACAAATCATGGCTTTAAAACCACCAAAAGCACGAGAACCTGTTGCTGCTTTATTGTTGAATGTGAAATAAACAGAGAAGGAAGAAGTTTGTGAGAATCCTCAGAATCTCTTCTTCTGCTTTCTGTTTCTCTGCCTAGACAAGTCTCTACTCCAGAAACTGGTTACAGTAAGTGGTTAGCTTATGGAACTGGTTACAGTAAGTGGTTAGCTTATGGAACTAGTTACAGTAACTGGTTAGCTCATGGAACTGGTTACAGTAACTAGTTACAGTAAGTGGTTAGCTTATGGAACTGGTTACAGTAACTGGTTAGCTCATGGAACTGGTTACAGTAACTGGTTACAGTAAGTGGTTAGGTCATGGAACTAGTTACAGTAAGTGGTTAGCTCATGGAACTAGTTACAGTAAGTGGTTAGCTTATGGAACTGGTTACAGTAACTGGTTAGCTCATGGAACTGGTTACAGTAACTGGTTACAGTAAGTGGTTAGGTCATGGAACTAGTTACAGTAAGTGGTTAGCTTATGGAACTAGTTACAGTAAGTGGTTAGCTTATGGAACTAGTTACAGTAAGTGGTTAGCTTATGGAACTAGTTACAGTAAGTGGTTACAGTAAGTGGTTAGGTCATGGAACTGGTTACAGTAAGTGGTTAGCTTATGGAACTACACCAGAGGCTGTTTGGAGCGGATCAGAAGTTGTTCTCTGAACGCAAACTGAGCTAAACTAAGATGATAAAACCTGTCCTCTGCTGATTCAGACTGAGTCCAGTACTAAACTGGTGTGAATGCACCCTGAAACAATGGTAGATCTCACTTTAATAATAAAGTGAGGCTCTTTGAAGCCCAGCTGCTCCTCTGGATTATCGTAGCGAGGCGTTAACAGAGCCAGGCTAGCTGCTACCTGCTGAGCCATTCTTTGCTTCTTTCCACTCTCTCAATCAGGTCTAAATCCCTGTCGTTTCACTCACTAACATTAAACCAGGACTTCATTGACGTTCGCCTGCAGGGGTGAATGAAGCCTCAGGTTTTTTGTCCTTCATGGTTGCCAGAAAAGCTGAAGGCAGATTAGCGCGGAGGCACTTTGTATTATCTGTGCATCTTTAAAGCAATCCTTTCAAGCCCCGCCCCTCAGTTCACAGGGGTTTAAAGGTATTGTTTTAAGAGGCTGTGACCGATCCAGGTGATAAAACACAAAGTGGCCGTTAGGGTTTGTACATGTGCACTGACCAGGATAGTGTCCAGGGTTTAGAGTTGGGTCACCCAGCTGTTTCTGAGCTCACGTCCCCATCCTTAAAGCTGCAGGCACCGTTCATTGAGAGCCGTGCTTGGGGGCCTTTGGGTCTGAGCCTCTTTAAGGGCTAAGGATGTGATTTAAGAGCAAGCAACCTCAAACTGTGCATGCTTGATGAGTTTTTGTGGTGAGTCAATTATTAAGCTGTCCCAGGCTGACCCCCCTGGTTTCTCAGCATGACTCCAAATCCCTTCTTTTCAAACACAGGTTCTGGCATCTCTGGCTGCGGTTTCAAAGTCTGGATCTCAGCGTTTGTGTTTGAAAATGTGTCGTCAACATATGAGGGCCTGTTTATAATAAGGACGGCCCTGCAGAAAGGGAAAACAGAGTTTGATATTCAAGTAAAGCTGGGGAATTCGCTTTCTTACAACAGTCTGTTTGTGTGTGTGTGTGCGTGCGTGTGTGAAGAGAAAAGACCACAGCAGTGGGTGGTCCAAGAAGACCGAGGAATCTCCCTAAGACATGCTGAATTTATCACTGACTGGGACTGACATGCGGAGCACAGACACATATGAGCACTTGTGTGTTTGCTTTTCAGAAAAGTGCTCATCGTATCCTCTCGCCGTCACATTTTCCACGGCCCACTGTTAGGATTTCAAGCTTCTATTGAACCGGGGGGGGGGGGGGGGGGGGTTGTCAGGTGCCAAATCCCTGCGCTGGGAGATCAAAGGCAGACAAAGAGACTAGAGACTTACTGTTCTATTTTGGAAAGGCACAAAAATTGAACCCCTCATAGACTAAGACATTGCATTCTTCCCTCTTTCCTCCCCCAGCAGGTCTTTCACTCAATCAATCCTCCTCCCAGGCTTTAGCTCTCTATTGTCAGGCTTTCCTTGGCTCATCCCTGGCCCTGTTGTCTCAGAGCGAAGGCACGTTTAAAGGAAAGAGGACAACAAGGACGAGGGGGTTAGAATAGTTTGAAATGAGATTCTGCTGGTTGACTTGGTCACGGGTTAGGACAGAAAAAGATGAATGGGTTTTTGTTTAGAGGAGCAACGTGGTGTAAAGAGTACTGATGTACCTTACTCAAGTAGAAGTACTTGATTAAAATTGTAGTCAAGTCCAAGTACAGGTAAGTCCTACATAAAAAAGGTAAAAAGTAGCTCAATTAAATAGTACTCATAGCAAAAGTTACTAATTACTTTCAACCCCCACGTTTATTGTTGGTAATAAGTCTTGCCACGTGTCTCTAGCATACAGTAAACATCTCATGTATAAACTTTAAAATAAAGAGATTCAATCTTGCACAATTGGAACGTGATTTATTTTCAACAAAGGTTTCTGTATAGAATAAAAAGTTTGTCAAAGTGTACAATTATTTTTTTAAATAAAACATCAATGAATTAAATTAAAATAAATAAATAAATAAATACATAAAATATCCGGCTCTAAGTATAGCTACATTTATGAACTCTACAACTGAGAAAATAACCAGCATTCAACGCTGTTTTGTCGCGGTGCATTACGTTTAATCTGATTGGTCGGCTATGATGTGATGCATTTGATTGTTGTCTGTTCATTTCATTTGTTGTAATTGATCATTTTAAAACAAAAAATAAAAATAATTTACTCAGTAACGGTTTGGTGTAGAAATGTAACAAATTACTTTATTCTTTTAAAATGTACTTGAGTACAAGTAATTTAGAAATACCCATAAACACAACTCTATTACAGTAATGTGAGAACTTGTAATCTGTTACTTTCACCTCTGCTTTTCTGTTTCATCATCTTTCCTTGTTTACATGACTTTACTGTTAAAATCATACCAAACCTGCTAAATAGAGTAAACTACTGTTATTCATTTTACACTTTATTTACTTCAGATGATTTACAAAAACGGGATGGTTACGTTGAAAGAGCAAAGTTAGCCACACTGCTAAACACTTAGCCCAGTGGTTCCCAACCTTTTCAGATCGTGACCCTATTTTGATATCACATATTTCTGGCAACAATTTTTTTTCTGGAATTAGTTTTTGATTAAGTTTGATATATTGCGTAACAGAAACAGAATAACCAGGATTAGTGTACAAAGGGACTAGATGTGCTGGCTAAAATTGTGTTTTTTTTTAACAATATGTAAAAATATATTTCTGATCTGTTTTATTTATTTTTTTCAATTACTAGACTTTTCATACAACCTCATTTCAATTCCCGGCAACCCCAAATGGTGTCATGAATCACTCTCACGTTTTGCACGGAATGATGCGCAACGTGTGATTGGAGATGCGTCCGCAGTGACATGTCACCAGATTAACTGATCACCAGTTCAGCTAATACACCATCAGCTAAACCATTTGAATGCAGTCATAGGAATCTGAACCACTTGTTCATCACAACACATTGGAAACACATTCAGATGAAGCCTTGCATTTATTTTCAGTCACAGGATAACATGATCACTAGTCTAGCCATTACACACGGTGCAAGATTTTGTGTGAAATTGAACACATTTATCTGTTTGTCTCACTTTCTAGACATTTAGTCAACAGTTTTTCTGTGAAAATTGCGTTAAAATGTGTAAATGTATCCCAAAAGATGCATGTGAGGCTTTCTGTGTAAATTTGGGGTCTAATTTTAAACAGGTCAGACTGATTTCTCCGTGACAGAAAGCAAGTTACGTTTATTCCACGATTACGAAAAACAGAGGCCTTAGTACAGGTACGATAATGTCTGCCCACATACTGCTTACGTTTTAAAAGTGGCAACAACAACCCACACAACCATTGCTTCTTCTTCTCTCTGTGTTCCTGCTAAATAAAAGCACATCCACCCACATCCCTTCCCACTGCAGCCCACCTTCAGTGACCCACAGGCAAAGCATGATGGGAGAGCTATTCTACAAAGCAACGATACACTAGAGAGAGAAATAACGAGAGCCAACTTGCCCTACAATAAGGGAAAAAACTTGGGAATGTAACAACAATACATGGGCCGATGGAGACAAAACGAGTGATAAAAAACCACCACTTTCCTCCACTTTTCAAGTCCTCGCTTTATCTTTTCCAAGTGATGAAAACTCAGCCACTCTTCCTTAGTCATAACAGACAACAAGAGCCATCGCAGGCGTCAACACAAAGCCAGCCTTTGAAAAAGCCAAGTGATCATCTTTCAGGACTGGAGGGCAAGGAGAGGCTCTCCTTCTGCACCTCCACCAGCCCATTCTCTCCATTCAACCTGTCTCTGTCAGCGCCTTTTGTTTTTTTAACCTTTCCTGGAGAGAAGTGCTTAGTTACTGCTGGCACGAAACCATTCTTTTTCCCAAATACATTTGTGCACCTGCATAATGAGTCTAGGGCCTGATCATTTCTACTTTAACGGAATCGACCAATGAAAACCCAATCCACTGCTGTCATCACGAGGCAGAGATTGTAGAGTCTTAAACATCGTAGGTTAATTATAACTTAATAGATTTCGATAATGTTAAATATTATGGCCCCTAGTGGTGAAATAACTGATTTATCCTCGTGTCCATTTATTTTTATAGATTTTTTTTATTTGAAAAATAGAAGTCAGAAGTGTATGTTATACAAAGATACAAAGAGAGGACAAGCAAGAATCATACATACAGAACTAAAAGTTAAAAAAATAAATAAATCAGTCATCATTCCACTTCAAAAATATTATTGTATATCATCACGGTTTGTATGAATAAGGGATATAGATTGATTATTTAAATTCACACAGAAAGCTTAAACAGAGGAGAGAAGATTTGTTGAATTTATAGAATTAAAATAAAATGAGTTTACAATGAAGTCAACTTCATTATTCTTATCTTGAAAATAAACATAATGATACGTTTACAATTACATTGAATATTATTAATCCTGCATTTTAAGTATTTTTTCCATTTGAGCCTAGAAAACATTTGAATAAAATAAAATAAATGTGTCAGAGATTCTGGTTGCAAAAATTGCATTTATTTGTAAAATTTGGAGGAATACAAATTGGTTGGATAATTATTTGTCCATTCATTTGTGTCTAATCATTATGTTTTGGAATGACGTCATCAGGATAAATTAAACTAGATTCATTTAATATAAGTTGATCAAAACTTGCCCAATAAAGCTGCTCAGATTCAGTAAACCATTGATCCCTGAGGGGAATTTAATGCTGCTCACAAACACCTTCATATGATGTATTATAAATAATTAAAGAATAGTAGTTAGTACAACTTCTATTTACCTTTTAACTGTAGTTTACACATGGTTTTAAATTGCATTTTTATTTTGAGTTTTTCTTTTGTATCAATCATTTATTTTGTTTCCTCACAGGAGTTTAAATATTCAGGTCTTCTGAACGAGAGGTTTAGGGTTTGATCCCAGTGCTATCTACTGTCTATGTGTCGAAGTGTCCTTGGGCAAGGCATCACATTTACATGGGAGCTTTAATTCCTCTTTATTCAGAATAAAAGTCAAACTGACCTTGTAAACACTTCATTCCTAATGCAGATGTCATTCTGAATTAAACTTAAATCTAATTAGGTGGCTGGTTTATTCCGATTTTAATTCAGAATTAAATAATTCCTCAAACCTGTAAACACTTAATTCCGCTTTAAGTTGATTCCGGTCGTTCTGTGCATGGGCGACAATAATTTGCCAGTGACGACATAATCCAAGATGGCCGCCCGTACTAGAGCCGAGACTATTTATTTAATAAGAGCCTTAAAATACACAGATATGATGAAAAGAGTGGATGGATGGAAGCTTAATCATGAGAACATTCACACGGACACACAGACTTATTACACACAGATTTGTTTACTTTACAAAGCGTAAAGCTGCTAAATAATGAGTCCTTAGACGCTAACAAAAGGAAAGAAACCGAGCCACCGTACACATGAGCCACCGCTGTAGCAGAGGAGATAACTAGTTGCTGGTTGATCGTGTCTGTCCCTGGAACAGCAGGAGAGCGGAGCAGGTTAACTCATTAAATCCGTCACTGTGGGTTATTAATTGCCAGCGGCCACACGGCCAGCGACAGCCATCAGTGTGATGGATGAGAGACACACGGCCAATGAAACTGATCACAATGATTAATGGCAAACACTCGACATGCATCTTGACCTTGACACAGTTGTGGGTAAAGGTTGTGTACTAGTTGTCTCATCCTCTACGATGCCAAACAAAAAGCAAAAAAAGCTGAGAAAGGAGAGGGACGACCTGGAACAATGGCTCGCCACTCTAATGACGTTAATAGGACACAAGCCAACCTCACTGACAATCACCCAGGCTGTGCTAACGGTGGCCAGTGCCAGAGGGCTGGATGTGCCAGGAGTGTGTCTGTAGAATGGCAGGTGATTTATAACCGTGTATCAGCCATGGAACCACCACCCACGTCGCTGCCCTGATTACAATGTCTGCGCTTCAGCATCAAGGAACAGCAGCCAAAGAAGCCACTGAAGGCATAAGATACGCCCAACATTTCACCTATCACAGCAAAACTGGGGACAAAAGACAGACAAAAAACAAATTCAACATTCTGAAACTGAAAAAGCAATCTGACCCATTATGTCTCTCTCTCTTTTTTGTGTCACATGCACGTTTTAGGACAATATCACACATTAACACTGATTTTTTTCACTCATAAACTGGTGAGTGAATGTCTAGGAAGTGTGACAAATGCACAAATATGCCCATTACACACATAACGCTCTCGCTATGTGTTCAGCTTCATCTAGTGATCATGTTATCATGTGACTGAAAATGAATGCTGAGCTTCATCTGAAGTGTGTTTTTTAATGTGTTGCGATGAGCAAGTGGTTCAGATTATTATGACTGCATTCAGTCAATTAGAAAACAAGCTTCTACCACCTAAAGAACATCTCCAGAGTGAAAAGATTCATGACTCAGAATCCGTGTATCATTCGTTTTTCATTATGTAACAAAAACATGAAAAACAAAAAAAAAACACTCATTATTTGATATTTGTTTCCAAAGCCAAAATGAAAAAACGGAAAACGCCGTGTTTTTCAAATTCAAGCTCTTTTGCTTCGGTACAGAAAACAAAAAACGGAAAACGAACACCTTTGTCGTTTTCTCCATTACCAATTTGCCAAAGTACGTTTACTCTCATCCGACGCTAACGGCTAATGCTAACGGCAGTTCGGCATGACAAGATCGCTGCTTCCAACTGTGCATCAGAAACGTGTCCTTTTCGCTTTAGCTGGTGTTAAACACAGAACCTCCTCACAGACATTTAGGAGGATTTAGAGACTCCTAAGTGTTGCAGAGCTAAAGATATCTCGGAATGTGTAACGCTTCACTTCCGGATCACGTACTTTGGCAAATGAACGAATGATACACGGCTTATACACGGATTACTCAAAAAGATCAGGAGAAGCTGGTCCATGCTTTTATCTGCAGCAAACTGGACTATTGTAATGGTCTTCATCTAACATCTACAGCTGGTTCAGGCCAAGAAAAGCATTCAATTCTGACACAGACAGCAAAATTATAATAATTTTGCCATCAAAAGCTTGTCTCAGTGTTGTTTTTCAAGTTTTATAGAAGGAAAACAATGTTGAGGTGTCACTGAAGCAAAAAAAAAGCCTTTTTTCTCAGCTTTTTGCTCAGAAACTGGCATTTTGTCTGAAACTACCAATATTCAAGTGTTGATTACGAAGAACATAAGAGCGTTTTTGAAATTGGCTGGCAGTGAATGAGTTAATTACCTTGTGTATAAAATGTGCTATACAAATACATTTGCCTTGCATTCAAATGGTATAAAGACAGGTTTAGCCGATGGTGTATTAGATGAACTGGTGATCAGTTTATCTGGTGACACGACAGAGCAGAAATTTGATGCATCTGTGTGACTTCATGCAAAACATGAGGGTAATTCTGAGGTTGGCGGTAATTAAAGCTTTCACAAACAATGCTCCGGGACCATATCACACACTTCTGTGGGATTTTTTCCTTTAAAGCTGTGGTTGAAGGTGTAACAGTGAAGGTAACATGATTTCTCCATAATTATCATGTTTCTGTAGATATCTGAAGCATCTAAAAACATAACTTTAACAACAGTAGTTGACTCTATAGCTCGATTTAGCATGTTTGGTACAATTTTAGGAAGTTTAATAGTCAGAAAAAGTTATGTAAACGGGGAAAGATGATGAAATGGAAAGGTGGAACGTGAAGCAGAAATGGGTAAACTGTAAAACAGAATTTGGGAAATTTTGAAGCAAAATCGGAGCTCTTGGATATAATTAAAGAAGGCGTATAAGCACTTAGTTAAGATGCAAACAAACTATTTCCTGCACGTATACTGCAAACAAAGCGTTTTATGTTTGGTCTGAGAGCAACACCCTTTTCATTGCTCTTTAAAATCACATAACTATAAAAACTTTAAGACTTGTTCCGGTGATTTCCTGAAAGCAAAAGGCCTTTGCGTTGTAGGCCTCTACTGTCCATTGTCATTAACTATTGTTGCATGATCTCACGTAGGAATATTAGTACAATGGTTATCTAAAGCATTCCACCCAGCCACTTCAGAATATCACAACCACACCTTAGAAAGTGAGACAAAAAGTCTCAGAGACAAAAACTAAGAGTTCCAAAGGAAGGAGAGAGTGGAGTCAGATTAGATAACCAAACACAAGCAAACAGATCTATCTTTGTTTGATCACTAGCTGTTTGCATTGCTGCGTGGGGTGGGAAACACTCACATTTCACTTTTGCACCCAAGCCAAACCTACTGGGGTGGCACCAGTGAGAGCTCGGCTTTGGGCCAACGTGCGGCTGAAGACCTTTTGTGACCTGAGGTCCACACGGCAGGAGGATACCAGTCATTTTTACTGAGCAAATAGGACAGATAAGCAGATATACACAGAGGATCCCGAACCCTGGGATGGCTGCACAATCTCAGGGACACACAAAGAAACCTCTCCAACGACACAGATGCACCTTTCAGAGCCAGGCCTCGCATGCAAATACACGCAAAGACGCTCAGTCACCTCATGGGCTTAGTGCGATCAGGAAAAGCAGCCAATGATTCCTTAAAGTCTCTGAGGAGCTCAGCTCTCAATGTGTGATTATCAAAAATAACAGCTGGCATTGTGTCTGATAAAATGCCAGCATTTAATTTAGATTAATCAATAATAAATATTAATCTGGAAGGTTAAGATAAAGTGCTTCACAATCAGTGAAAACCTTCTGGGTCATTTTAACACTCTAAAAAAATTATAAACTTTGTCCCTTCATAAGTTAATAAGCACACTGTAAAATTTCTAATTTGATCTGATTAATACTTTGAGATATGGACAATTTAGTGATGGGGGTATGTGTCAATTTCCATTATCTCAGGAACTACATCACATAGAAAGGTAAATATGTTATAATAATACAGCTCCACCTACTCTCTGAGAATATATAAAAATATCTGCTATACATCATATCTAGTGGACATGCCAGCTCCTCAAAGTTGGAAAAAAATGAGTGTGTGTTTGGGTCTGGAACATGTTTGGTCCTTCAGTAAACTACTTAGCATATGTCTCAGCTCCCTGTAATGTGATCAGCTTAGAGCTATGAACATAGACTGTTCACATCACTAATGATAAGTCACAGATATGCATTGGTTCTAGGGTGAAACGCTCTGGAAATATGAAAAAATACTCCTTACTTTTTGTTTACTGTTTCCATTGGCCCATAACTACATGTGGGAATGTAAGACATAATCTGATCTGTTTTCATTTATAGTATAAATGTTACTCTTTATTGGGATATGAAACTATTTTTCTTTTTCATTTTTATTTTGAACCCCAACTTTGGGTTATTTCACCACTGGCAGATATTGAAAATCCTTCACATGAGGCTATTAATACCTTTGTGTTTTATAATCATTTATTGTTAATTAGTTAGTTTAGTTGTTTATTTCAGATTTCTATGTGATGTAGTTACTGAAATATATGAAGCTGGAAATGGAAGAAAAATAAGAACGGGCCAAAATAAACACAACCCCACACACTAAATTGGCCATATCTGATCAAAGTATTCATCAGATCAAACTAAAAATGTACAGTGTGAATAATCACAGAACAATTTAGATTCTTTTGAGACCAAAGTGAGACCAAAGCAGAATGAGGGAAGTGAGAGACAAACACACACACACTAAGAAGAGGTGAGGAGGAAGAGGAAGTGATAGACGAGGTCATCATGGAGCACAGAACAGCGTCAGTCGACCCAAAGGACACCATTACAATCCATTCTCAAATGACGACGGGAACATCATGAAAAATGTTACTAAATTTCATTTCCTGACCTAAACTCAATTACTCTTGCTAAATAATGTGAGTTTTTCTCCAAATAGATAATAAAATCTGAGTTTTCCCTGCAGGACGGTCACAAAGAGTGCACGAGGCTTCAGCACGTCCACAGGTTGGATGAGATCAACTCATAGATACTACTCAAGTACAAGTACAAGTCAGTCATACATAAAATACTCAAATACAAGTAAAAAGTAGCTCAATTAAATAATACTCAAAGTATAAGTTGCCACGGTTACCTTACATACAGTAAAACATCTCATGTAGAAACTTAAAAAGAAAAAAACCAAATCTGGCACAATTGGGACTTAATTTATTTTCCATAAAGGCATTTGTATAAAATAAAAGGTTTGTCAAAATGTACAATTCTTTTAAGAATACAATAAAACCAATGAATTCAATTCAAAATTTAAAGAAATGTATTAGGCTCCTAGTATATATATATATATAAGGTTGGCATCATTGCGTCTCAGCTAACTGAGTTCAGTTTAACTCCAGGTTATTGACCATCAGTCTGACGTCAAAATGATGCATTTGCGTCTTCTTCACGTGCTAAACCAAACGTCTGCACCGTCGGCATTTCAGCTCATGTTTGACATACAGTGTGTATATCACACATCTGTCAACACTTAAGTGTAAACAAAAAAAACACGTGAAAAGCATCAATTAGCTGCTACTTATCAGCCTCCAGGGCCAGTTTAACATCAGCCTTGACAGCTTTTTTCTCTTTTTTTAAAAAGCAGAGTTCCGGGTTGGAAGCGGGGTCGGCTCAGAGGTGAAGCACAGGATATTTTTAGCTTGTTTGTTTAGGTAATCTACTTGTAGCTCCCAGACGACAGCCTGTCTGGGGCCTTAGAACACCTTCTATTGTGCATGTATGTCCCTGAGAACGCTCGGGCTGCCATTGTCTGAGGAACGTGCACGTTCTCCTGTGTGTGGGAGCGCTCGGACAAGTACATCAAACCTTTCCTGGGTCACCAGCTTCACCATCAGCTTATGTCAGCCCCCATGACGGCTCGCTGGTCTCTGCATCGGCTGTTGCTACGGTGACCTTTGACCTCTGCTGGTGTACATTTGCACCTCTCTCCTTAAACTTAGCTTCTCCTCTCTCTCAAAACAGCAACAAGGTCATGACTGACGTGGAAGTGACACCCAACCCTCCAAGTCTCCCACTGGTTTGAACACAGTATGTGTGTGTTGTATAGGGGTGTCCCAATTCGATATCAATATCGGATATCGGTCCTCTATTAGCCTGAAAACAAATATCAGATATCAGATTCAAATTTATTTATTTTATTCAAATATAGAATACTGTAGATATTATGTTGAAGGTAAAAAATTATGCAACCAAATGGTTAATAATAAATGGGTCAGTTTTACTCAAACCTACTGTTGCTGACTATTGTTCTCTGTTTGAGTAACATCACTAGATCAAACTTTTTCTAACATTCCACACTAAAAAATAAGTATATATAGATATATATATATATATATATATATATATATACACACCAGTGTTTCTCAAATGGGGCTACACACTGTCGTCATGGCAACAGGCACGCACACACACTCACAACCCAGCGCTCCATCAGGCAGCACACACACAAATATCTATCTATCTATCTATCTATCTATCTATCTATCTATCTATCTATCTATCTATCTATCTATCTATCTATCTATCAGAAGAGGCCAGGGGACACAATATAAGGCTAAGTTATCAGTACTAGGGATATCTGAGTGTCCATACAAAGTCCCAGCCAACACAAAACATTGGCCCAATTTCACCTACCCAGATCTTCACAATTACCTAATAAATAAAAGCCATGAGTAATCTGCACGATAAAAATACTGCGGTGAAATCCTCACACGCCATTAATCAGTGTACTTTATAACGGCGCTACAATGAATATAAATACAACATATTGCCATCTAGAATGAAAGTGTAAAGTAGAGAGAACACGTAGGAAGGAATGAGACGTTTGTGGAGTCCAGTTTTGGTCTCGTGTGTTTTTTGTTGAATTTTGTGTTGTTTCCCTGTCTTTTTGTGTATTTTCCTTGTCTTTTTGTGTGTTCTTCTGTAATATTGAGTGTTTTGGAGCGACTGTGTGTTCATTTTGAGGGATGCATGTGGCCCATTGGCTTTTGTGGATGAAATTGACCTCCAGCTCTTTGCCTTAGTGTTGGTGTTGATGCTCATTAAGCAGAGCCATGCTGTATTTATGTGTGTGTTATATTTAAAACTGAGCAGTGTGAGCTGCTCTGCTCAGGCTGGGTTAGTGTAGCTTAGTTTTACCCCAGGTTGATGGATTTGTCTCGAGCTATGCTAGCATATCGGGGGGGGGCAGTTGTGTGCACGTGATGCTGCTGCATGCTTGCATTGCCCTCCATGACCCCTGCACTAGTTGAACCTGGCCTTGCAGGCTTCGGGGCGTTGGGTGGGGGTGGGGGTGGGTGGTGGGGTGGGGGGGTTGGGTGGGTGACGGAGCCCGGGGATAATGACTGTTGCTCGGACAAGGTTACTCTGCTAATGTGTTTCAGCGTTGAGCTTTGAAGTGAGAAGAGTTGATGAGGACGTGAAGTCAACAAAGAGGGCACAGAGCGTAATACGTACCCCCAGCTTTGACTAATACGGCCCAGTAGGGATCGATCCATGTGGGTTTATTAGAGCTGATGCCCATACCGATTTTTTTTCCATCAGCCATAGCTGATGACAGATACAAACTGCCGATATTCTTGAGCCGACATTTGGAGCCGACACTTTTGCTCCCTTAATTTACATCATACAAACTACACGATGATGATGACAAATGGTACAAGTCTCAATTAAAAAAAAGGAACATTTATTGAAATTAACAAAGGTGAGGTAGAACAACAAGTAAAAAATATTTCTGCTCTCTGTAAATAATGTGGATTGGCGAATGCAGCAGCTCGCATCAGCTGATGTCGATACACGTAAAAAACGCAAAAATAGGCTGATGTATCGGTCTTTCACTACGGGCCGGTTTGTGGACTTTAGTTCTCATTCTGGGGTAAACTATGATTCCGCAAACCCAACTCAGACCCCACTGTAGCTGAAGATTAAAATCAGTCATGTGGAGACAGGACCATCTATGAGGGGGAATAAAGGGGAGAGATTTTTGGGGTCCATCCATAGACTCAGTAAAATGGTGGTCTATTGTTCTATGAATCTGTGATATCCACATTTATTTATTCATCTGACTAATATCCACTGTTATCCAGGACGTTTACTATTATTTGGGTCATAGTATATAGTCATCTAAAAGACATAAATCCTTGTTTTAATCAGAAATAAAATGGGTTAAAAGTGACCACAAATTGTGGAAAATTTGGTGAAATGGGATTTTTAAAACCAAGAAATTGGTTAAAGTGGCAAATTAGAGTGACCAGAAAAAGTGGCAAAAAGGGTTAAAAGTGTCAATGTTGGAACAATTAGTTTAAATTGGCAAATAAAGGGCATGAAAAATCGTGAATGTGGTTAAAATGGCAAAAGTAAGCATGAAATATGGTGAAAAAGAGGTTAAAAGTGACATTAATGGGTCAACGTATGCGACAGGTAGAAAAGTGGTGGAAAGGGTTTATAAGTGCTGAAAATGTCTAGAAAGTGGAAGAAATGTGAAGAAAAGGCATTGAAATGTGATGGAGAAGTGGCAGAAATTACAGTAATGTAGCAAAAAATGCATTAAAAGGAGCAAAAATAAGTTAAAATATGGCAAGTTTGGCGTAGTTGCAGAAAAAAGGTAAAAATAAACTCAAATTGTTCAAAAATATTCTTAGTTTCCTGAACCCCTGGCATAGGCTGCAGACACACTCATATAAAACCATGTCAGCTTTTTTCAAAGACGTCATTCAGAACAATCCAATCAAAACTCCTGAAAAAAGAGACTTAAACGAACTGTTCTCTATAAGGTTTCTCACCATCTACAGCTTTAAAAAGGAAATGAAACAGAATATCATGGTTAATGTTTGCGTTATCATGTTGATACGGTAACACTAACTCTTGTTGTGGGCTCTGTGCTCCTACACACCTGATTCTAATCCATGTGTAATTAATGTGTTGAAGCTGCTAACGAACTACGCATCACGTTCAGGTGTGTTAAAGCAAAACACTTTAACACACGTACACAAAGGTCACAGCACAGTCCATGTTCTATAGCTGAGATGAACAACTTTGATCTGAGAGAGAAAAAGCAAAGGTTTTTGTCTATTTTTAGTCTATTTTTCTGTCATTGTATATTATTGTTGTGGTTTTTTGGAGTAATTTCAAATGTTTTCTCCTTTTGTGTATTCATGGAATCATTTTGTGTATTTTTTGTGTGTATTTTCAGTCAATGTTTGTGTATGTGGATGGGGTTTTATTTTGAAAGGCAGACAGGAACTCTTGGCCTCCCTCCCAGCAGCTTTCTCCTACTGATTGGTCACCAGCTGCAATTGATTAACTATGGTGTATTGATAGGGAGGCTGTGCTTCAGTTCAATGCTGGGACATTATGATGGTTTTTCTATGTCAGCACTTGTGACCTGAGCTTGGTTTCATCCCAGTAATTCCTCTAATGACAACAAGTGTTTTTGCTTTTGGGCTCCTTTGTTGTTGACCCTCATTTTGTGTTTAGTGGATACCTCTGCCTCCCTGGACTGACCATCTGTGGGTCAAATCCCTGCTTGCCTGACTATGCCAAGACAAACAATAAATATTGGTTTAATGTACCTGAGCTCCGCCTCTGTCCCTGCATTTGGGTCTACACCTACACGTGACAAAAATGTTCTGTTACATTGTGTATATTTGTATATGTTTACGTTCTTTTGAAGTCATTTTGTGTATTTTCATTGTTTTCTGTTTAATATATTTGTGTATTTATCTGTAAACTAGTTTTTAGAGTCAATTTGTGCATTTTTACTGTGTTTTACTGGGATTTTTGTGTTTTTCATATATATATATATATATTCTCACGTTGTGTGTGTTTGGAGTCATTTTGTGAACTTCTCAAAAAAAAATTGTGCATATTTGTTTTGTAAATTTGTTAGTTATTTTGTGTATATTTGAGGAATTTTGTGCATTTTTTTAGTTTAGTTTATTTTTAGTCACTTTTCTGCATATTTGGTACACTATTTTGTATATTTCTGTTCTCTTTTTGTGTATTCTGTGTTATTTTTGGTGTTTCTCTTGTATTTTTCTGTACAATTGTATCTTAACATCATTTTGTGTGTTTAAATTGGGGGCCGCATACATATAGAACGAGGGCCGGCTGTGGCCCCCGTCTGCTCTAAAAGAATCCACATTTGTGTGTTTCTGCTCCTCCAACCATATTCTTCCCAGGAAGCTGAAAGTGTTGCACTGCTTTATCCTTGGAATGAACTGCATAATTCTCCCATGATGCACCATTCATACCAACGATACTGAACGTAATATCATGCACAGCCGCCGCAGGTCACATCAACCACACCTTGGTTCACTTTTCACATCCATGCTCATTAGAGTTCATCTCCTGTAAATACTGTGTGTGTAATTTGTCCTTAGAAGGAATAGGTTGTTGGTGTGAGCCTTGAAGGGATCAAATCATTCCAGTTTCTGACAAGTCGCTGCGGATCAGCCAGGATCAAGGCGTCTAATCTGAGACGTGCCCGAGCATGGACTCACCACTGGAACTCTGCATCCTCAAATTACATTTCAGCTCCCCCACAGAGGGGCTACTCCTCACACACGCACACACGATTCCAAACTGTAAAGCCAACATCGCGACACTCATTCATGTAAAAAGCTTTAGAGGATTTGCTTTTAGAAGTTTGAGATATTTGACAGACATGAGTTATCATATTAGATACTGGATATAGTTCACATGTGGCCAACTGGGATCCGAGGGGCCAAGTCTACTTTCAAGTGGCCCCGAGAGTAAATGCATAAAATGATCCTAAAAACACACAAAAAGACAGAAGAATACACAAAAGAACAAATATAGAGAAAATTTACTCCAAAAAACATACACATTTATACAAAATGACAATTACAAACAAAAAAATGATGCCAAACGATAACAAAAACATACAAAAGTATTGTGAGTGTTATAAATAGTTATAGGAAATTGACTCTAATATTCTAAAAGACACAATAAATCTAGGTTTGCAGTACAAAAAGAAAAACCCTTTTATTGTTCTTTGTCAAAGCTGTTAACCAGATTATTTCAATAAAGTTAGTATTTACAGATGTGGGGGAAGGAAATGCATTTTTTCTTTCAAATATAAATATTTAAGTTAGAATAACACTACTTGTTCACACTTTACTTGATATTTAGCACAGATGTTTGATAAAGTTAACAGTGTCAGAATTGAAAAATAACATAATTTTAGCTATATGCTAATGCTAGGTGATTGAAATGAATTGTATTGTGTCAATATGTATTTATAATAATTGCTGCTGCAGCTACAGACAATAGATGTGGTAAATATAACTGCATCGCTTAGTGTTTTCTTGGCTGTGGTTTTACTGGGAGCAGGAAGTTCCTGCAGGGACAAACCTAGCATCTTCATAATAGAACAATACACATATTCATTTTGAACTTATTTCTTTACAGTGCTTATATGTAACTATTACAAAATGTGTGCATCACATGACTGCAAAAAAAAAAAACATTGCAAATTCCCAATTGCAGATTTCAAGGAAAATTGCCATGTTTAAAACAACGAGCAGCTATAGGTTATACATAAAGGCTTTTATTTAGTTTGTATATTTTAATAAAGTTCAAGCTTATATATATGTTTTTTTTATTTATGTTTAATACTTAGGGATTGTGTGTGCAATTTGTGACAATGTGTTCACTAAACCAGGGGTTCTCAACCTCGGGGTCAGGACCCCATTTGCCCCCAGATGCCTTCAAGAAGCTTAGAATATATATATTATATTATATTATTTTATAATATTTTTTGAGCCAATTTTTGCTTATTTTTACTATTTTTATGCAACTACACCAAACTTTCCATAATTTAACCTATTTTCACCACTTTTTCTTGCCATATTTTTGCTCCTTTTAATGCATTTTTGCTACATTACTCCCATTTCTCTTTTTTTTGCACATTTTTTTGACTTTCCAGACATTTTCAGCACTTATAAACCTTCTCCACCACTTTTTCACCCACTGTCACATATGTTGACCCATAATTGTCACTTTTTTTCCTCTTTTCACCATATTTTATGCTTATTTATTTAACCACATTCACAATTTGGCATGGCCATTATTTAGTTTAAACTAATTGTTCCTACTCTTTAAATTATACTACCAGTTTTAAAAGCCTGAAAAGTCATGGAAACAGTGAAACGGAATTGAGTAAATAAATAAGAAGAAGAATCTATATATTGTTCTTTTGCAGCTTTCAGTCAGATTTGATCATGATTTCGAGCTCCAATGACAACAATCAATACCACTTTTTCTTCTAATTCACACGTCTGATATGTTCACACATCCCTGAAATCAAACCTAGCGTTTAGCTAGCTGTGTCTTTCATGAGCTCAATTTCAGCGCCGTGATTAAAGGGAGATCACAAAATCTGTGTACCCTTCATTCTTTGGTTATTCCGTTTTAAAACCAAATAAAAAAAAGAAAACAAATAAACTGTGAAAAATCAAAAACCTGGTTATTAGGAGACTATTTGGACCGTAACACGGTTAAGATCCCCTGCACCATAAAACAATTCACTTAAAACGTGCTGACATAAACCCTAAGCAGTCCTATTGTGTGACGAGAACTGGTCCAGGACCTTTGGAGGGAAACCAGGTGCTGCAGACCTCAGCTCTCACTCTAATTTCCCCGTAAATATCCAAATATCACACAAACTGAACAAAATGTATATATTTTTTTTTTAAACTGAAAAACGCTGCTTATCTGATTTTTGGTTTTTCAGTATTTCTGTTTTGGTTTTAAATCAGTAAAACAAAATAACCTCAGAATCTATGTGTTATTTTGATTTGGTTTTAAAACGGAATAACCACAGAACGTAGGGTACACGTATTTCACAGCGTCTCATCTGACTCAACAGAGTTTTGTCATAACCCGGAACTGAAGCTACGAAGCTGCCTTTGATTTGTGCCACTAACCTCAACAGGGAAATGAAAGACCACCTACTATTGGATAGAGGGAGCTTTAGATACAGATCGGCATTAGAGAGACGTGAGGAGATAAAAGGTGTCCAATGTGTTTGCAATCACTTCCTATTATCAGGAAGAGAGAGAGAGAGAGAGAGAGAGCTTTGTCTGTAGCCTCTGATTGGCTGATGAGATTGGAGCGCCAACAGAAGTTTATGAAACAGAATGTGATACGCCTGCCAAGAGTGATGCAGCACGGAATAAATACAGAACAGACATTTCACACACACACACACACACACACTGTCCTGTGTGATCAGTAGCATATTGGCCCAGATCAAAGGGATTGTGCCCGATGGTGAACCGACGGATGGAGTGCAGAGAAAAGCACGTTTGCCAGACTGGAACTAAATCCTTTTCCACTTCACTTCCCTCTCGTGGTTTTTTTTGTCTCCTTTCCTTGTCCCCACCTCTCTTCTCCTTCTCTTCTGCTTCTCCTTCTCATCTCCTTGGCTAGAAAGCTCAGTTCTGCCTCTCTGTCAGTACAAAGAAAGCGGCAGCCCCCCCCCCCCCCCCCCCCCCCCCCAAACCCCTCAGTGCGCTCTCTCTCTCCCCATAACAGTCCACCCATACCCACTTGATCGCTGTCCACTTGATCCGCCTTTCTCTGCCTCTACATCTGTCCATCGCTCTTTGCCTCTCCATCTTTCTCAGCTGTCTGCAGCTAAAGGAGAAACATGTCAAAGCTGAAAGAGGAAAACGGGGAGTGTGCCGGATCGCAGGGAAAAATGGACAAACTGGCCGCAGGAAGAGTGGAAGGACGAGGAGGAGGTGTGGAGCGGACCGTGGGCCTGTGATGGGGTATTGATTCAGGCTTCTTTGACATGCTAATTAGCTTTGCTGACTGCTTTAATCGCTCCCTCTTCCCATTGCCAGCTTCAAAGACGGGGACGGTTCTCAGAAAGCAGAATGTTATCATCATCACCCCCAAACCCTCTTCTTTTTGACACTTTCATGCTTCCTTCACTGTGTTGGTAATTCCAGATGACAACCACATCAGCCACAGAAAGAAGAACGCTGACTCGTGTCCTCCTCGTCCCAGATAAACTTCATTCTTTACTTTTAAAGGAAAAGACGTAAGATATTAACAAGGGGTGTACATTTTCATCAATCTGATGATACGATACCAAACACAATTTCCACGTCATGATACGATAAATCCTTTTACTAAACAATACCATATACATTGTGATATACCATAATATCAATAATCAGTCCCTCCAGGATTTCTGTGATTGTTTCAAACCTGAAACGTTTTAAAGCTTTATTATGTTTTATAACTTTGCCTTAACCTGATTGGCTTTCAATCATTTCATTACAATACAGAAAAGATCAGCTCAGATTCACAATAATTTAACGATATTGATTATTAACATCATATTTTAAAGGTTTCCAGGTTTAATTGATCATTAATATTAATTTATACAATTGCAATGATTTATTTTAATGAAGTTAGAACACATTCAGAGCCATTAATGCAATGGGACTAACAATTTGCATTATCATATATTTCAGTGTTTTGAGTGGGGCGTCCAGTAACAAAAGGGTTGGGGGTTTGAATCTCGCTACCGAGTCATTGTCATTACATCCTTGGGCAAGGCACTTTACCCAAACTGCCTCGTATGAATAGGTGTGAATTGTGCATGAATGTTGATGGTGGTCAGAGGGGTGGTAGGCACCAAATGGTAGCCATGTTTTTGTCCGTATGCCCAAGGGCAGCTGTGGCCACATTGTAGCTTACTACCACCGGTATGACTGATGTGAGTGAGGGGCGTGATTGAATAATGGTTTCTGTATATTAAAAAGTACCATATAAATCCAAGCCATTATTATTATTATTATTATTATTATTATTATTATTATTATTATTATTATCATCATCGATTTTCTCATTTTCTGTACTTTGATGTATCCTAATGAGTTTTTCTGAGCAGTGGACAATCAAAACATGTCAGGAGACTAAAGTACATTTCCTGAAATTAAATGATCTGAATAAAATAATAATTAAGGTGTTAGCCACATCGCTACAAGTAAAAGTTCAGATTTGTAATTCTGTCTGGGTGAATTTTCTATGAACGTCTGCTGGTTTACAAGGAGTTTTAAAGGGATTTGGGAAGAAAGAGTGCTAGCAGGCTATCGGTGGCGTCCTTTATCACACACACTGCGGCGTGCTGCCAACGGCCTGGGTCACACTCACCAGAGACTTCCTGCTCTCTATAGGGCACGACTGAGAGAAGAGAGAGAGGAAAAACATCTCAGCACCTAGCCTAATGACGGATGAATTAACGCCTCCTCCATCATCAGATCAGGAGGAGGCTTTTCATTCATCAACATCAAATGAACGTCTTTAGAAAAGGAGAAACAGCTGAGGATTGCTCATGACACGTTTTGTCCTCGCTTTCTCCTCCCAGATTCCTCGCCTCCATTCAACAGCACCGAGTGATGAATGTACATTCACCTATGTGTGTGTGTGTGTGTGTCTGATGATAATGTACGAGTCCATCTGCTGCTCGTGTGTCACGCTGCAGCTCTGTGCGTGTAGCTCTATGTTTTTATCAGGAGAGGAAAGTGTCAGCTTTAGGAAGCAGAGACAGAGAGAGACGAATGATGATGTTTAGTGTGTTTCTGGTACCACTCATCACCCCCCCCCCCCCCCCCCCCACGTCCTGACTGAGGGTATAATCTCATTATTCAGCCCACTTCCCGCTGCTGCCACCAGAGACGTCTGACAGCCACTAAACACCTCGATGGCACCAAGAAGCAAAGGAAATAAACAACTCAAGGGGAAAGTTGAACTACAGAAGCTTGTTGCATTCACTGAAGAAAAAAAAGTTTGTGTTTTTCTGAATAAATGAGATAAAATTAAGAAAATAAAAACATGACCCTGTTATTTCGTTTTATAGGAAAACATTTTCATTTTTTGTACCTTAATGAGATACTTGTTTATAGAAAATATTCTTTGTTTTTTCTGAATTCCCTATAAAAACTTATCTCGTCAATTCAGAAAAACAGAAAAATATCTTTATTATTTTATTTACTTTCACTTTTTGTATTTACATTTTTATGTCATCAATTCAGAAAAAAAGTTTTTATTTTTTTTTCTTCAGTGAATACGACAAACTTCTGTATTGAACGATAAAAGTGAGACAAAATAAAACTGGACAAAAAAGATGAAAGAAAGTAGACAAACCAAAGAGAGTTGACATGTTTTCATTTTTGCAGAATAAGAAAAATAAAAAGAGGAGAAAAGAGATTAGGAGGAATGAAAACTAGTGAAAAAGCAAGAGTATGGCTGTGTTGTAAATGTCATACTAATGTACTACTCACACTAATGTACTACTCACGCTAACGTACTACTCACACTAACGTACTACTCATACTAATGTACTACTCATACTAATGTACTACTTATGCTAACGTACTACTCGCACTAACGTACTACTCATACCAACGTACTACTCACACTAACGTACTACTCATACTAATGTACTACTTACGCTAACGTACTACTCACACTAACGTACTACTCGCACTAACGTACTACTCATACCAACGTACTACTCACACTAACGTGCTACTCATACTAATGTACTACTTACGCTAACGTACTATTCATACTAACGTACTACTCACACTAACGTACTACTCATACTAACGTACTACTCATACCAACGTACTACTCATACCAACGTACTACTCACACTAACGTACTACTCATACTAACGTACTACTCATACTAACGTACTACTCACACTAACGTACTACTCATACTAACGTACTACTCACACTAACGTACTACTCACACTAACGTACTACTCATACTAACGTACTACTCATACCAACGTACTACTCATACCAACGTACTACTCACAATAACGTACTACTCATACTAATGTACTACTTACGCTAACGTACTATTCATACTAACGTACTACTCATACTAACGTACTACTCACACTAACGTACTACTCATACTAACGTACTACTCATACCAACGTACTACTCACACTAACGTACTACTCACACTAACGTACTACTCATACTAACGTACTACTCATACTAACGTACTACTCATACCAACGTACTACTCACACCAACGTACTACTCACACTAACGTACTACTCACACTAACGTACTACTCATACTAACGTACTACTCATACTAACGTACTACTCACACTAACGTACTACTCACACTAACGTACTACTCATACGAACGTACTACTCATACCAACGTACTACTCATACCAACGTACTACTCATACCAACGTACTACTCAGACTAACGTACTACTCATACTAACGTACTACTCACACTAACGTACTACTCACGCTAACGTACTACTCAGACTAACGTACTACTCACACTAACTTACTAAGACTGACGTCTAAATTAGTATGTAGTGCGTTCACATTAGATAGTATGGAAAGATTGAGTATGCTAGAAATACCAAGATATGGGGACATTTTTTAAGTATGCACGATGGACACACTAGTCATACTCAACCGTCCCATGATGCATTGCAAACAGAACCAGCTTCAGCTAAAAATCATAAATCCCCTTTTCAAAATAAAAGCATCTCTTTTTGTCTTCCATTTGTTTTTTTAACGCTTTTGTAAATCGGGCTCTTGTTTTGAAGTTAACAGGAAGTTTAGTCAGTCGCATAATGGAGGGTCTCTGATGTGAGCACATGTTGATATTCTACTTGGTACTTTCTCACTTCAAATGTTTTCAGAACTTTCAAAGTAAAGGTGGAGAATCAACAGAGATATTTAGCCTCAATATGATTCAGGTTTTAAACACTGTAGGATCCAAATGCATCTTGGGAAACTCAGAAGTATATTTCAATGGGAACACTCATCATCCTAATCATACTATAGTATATAGTAGACAGTATATACTCATTGAGTTTGTAATGTATAGTACATTAGTGGGATATTTACAACACAGCAAATGTTTTCATTTGTGCAAATGAAAGAAAGAACTCAGTATGATTTTGTTCTGATTTCATACATCTCTGCGATTCATTTTCATTTCCTTATTTTCCATAACCAGAAACAAAAATAGAATCATACACTTCTGGAAACAATATATGAGTTGTAGTTCCCAAAACAACAATCCATACTTCAAAAGTCAGCCAGATATGTATTTACATGTAGTGTTAACCTATGATCACATATGCAGGCATGATATGAAAATCATTTAAAAAAAAATATTTGCAGAGCTCAGTTTTAATCACGTAGTCATTTTGAATCTAAAATTGTTGAACTCTCAATCTTTCCCAAAATCTGGCAAATTTTCCTCAAGTTTTTCCACAAAATTTCCCCAAATTCCCCAAATTAGGGAAATTGAAATGTCTATGTCATGTATACATGGAAGTGCAAACTAGGGCACAATATTGTGGAATTAGCTTTTTGCCCACAAAAAATCTGTGGCTCACTTAAACTCAAACTGGTCCGTATTTGGCCCCTGAACTAAAAGGAGTTTGAACCCAACACCAGTGAGAGTTTACAGGTCAGAAAGGACTGGTAGGAATCCTAAGGTTTCAGCAAAAGGTAAGAAATGTGTAAATTCTCATCCTTATTAATCAAACCTTCCTCATCCGAGCTTCATTCTCAACTAATACACATTAAAACCATCAGACTGTCACATGGTCAGGACTAGAGATTAGCATTTCCCCTTAATGGCATACTGGTTTCTCACTAATCTCAGGATCCTAGCACCTCATCAACACTCTGGCACCTCCAACAGCAGGAGCGTCCGTACCAGATGAGGAACGGGAGGAGGATGCCCTGACCTCTGCAGACACACAGAGGATGGGGGGGGGTAACAGGGAACGGGATCCCTAACGCAAACACACACAGTTCCTCTGGCCTCAGAGCAGGGGCCACCTTAGCCTTCACTGAACCCCCTCAGTCCACCTTAAACACACACACACACACACACACACACACACACCGCAGCTGTCAAAACTCTGACATCTTAATCAATCCTTGGATTCCCAGCCCTGTCAGACATGCTAGTAAGATGGATGCAGAAGCGGACGACCTCTGACCTCTGTGCTGGGGTGGAGAATACGGCTTCTCCGTGCACCATCACACACACACACACACACACACACACACACACAAAAAACTTTCCTCTGTACTCGGCTGCCGCCCCAACACAATGATAGAGGGAAGCCTATTCATCCAGAGCTGGGAACCGGGGGCCGAGGTGCCCTGGTCACCCCTCACGTAGACAGGCCTCCAACAAGCTCCCACAGGCTACCAACACACACACATACAATAATACAGATGTTAGCACTGGTAAAAACATCCAGATGTATCACGGAGAATGTAACTGAAACAAAAACAACAACCATTAAACATAAAGCGCCGATTTCCTTCATTTTGGGGGATCAGACTTCGGCCCACCCCTAGATAAGAAACTCCACAAAGGTGTTAACGTCAGCCACTGTCCCTTTTGTTGTGAGATGACTATATTACAGTATTACACACACACACACACAATAGCAAAGGATCACAAATTGTAATCTGTTTAATGTGGAAAAAAGTGCAAACAAAACATTACCTCATTCGCCTTTTAAAAAACCACCACACCGCTAAGTATGCAGCATTTGAAGCTAGCATCCAAGCTAATGCTAAAGCTGTTAGCGTGTATGAGTGACTGATGCTAATAATAAGCTAAGAGCTCAACCAGTCTATGACACTCTGAGGTTCTATCTCCTCGTTCTGTCCACTAACCCCCACCAGTAGAAGCAGATGTTCTCCACCTCTGAGCCTGGTTTTTTTTTTTTTTTTTTTTTTTTTTTTTTTTCTCTTGTCTGCACATTCTGTCGAAGGTTAACACTACAAGAAGTGCAATCTTTTAACAGCAATGCATATTTTGTTATTGCAATTAAATAAATTTATTTATTTCATTGCATAATTGTGACCATCACCAGCCCTCCCTAGGGAAGGGTAAGAAATACTTTATTAAAGGGAGGATGTAAAAAAAGAGAGGGCAGTGTTACACCAAGGTGAGGGGTTGGAGAGGGGTGGGGAAGTTAACAGGGAAGAGGAATACAAGATAGGAAATGGAATGGGTGGGGAGTAGTCGATAGATTTCAAGTGATGCGATGTGAAATCCACCTCTGAGCCTGGTTTTAACAGAGATTTATTCACGTTTCTCCCCACTTTAGCTGATGCTTTTACTTAAGAATTGTATATTTTAATAAGCGCTTCAATATGATTATTGCTGTAATTTGCGCTATATAAATAAATGTTCATTCTACTTATTACTTGTTGACTTTTTAAAATGTTACACATGCTGCACTTCATTTTGTTTTGCAGAATGTTTGACTTTTAGGAGTTTTTATCTTGTAAGCTGTTATTTTTACATTAATATTTTTACATTTAAATATCCACAAAACTGCTTTTTGCACTAAAAGTAAATCTAAAACTCTAAGATGTTTTGTTTTAGTTTGTCCTGTAGATTATTATTCTATCATCTATCTCAAACCTTGTGTTTTTCTTCATTTGTAAAACTAAAATACTGCTTTGCACTTGGGCTGGACGATATATCGAGATTCAAGATATATCAAGTTTTCTATGTTGGCGATATAGAAAATTACAATATTGCTAATAATGATAAATGAATATATTTTAAAGTCTATTTTGTTTTAAAACACTAGTTATAGGAGTGGTTGCTTTCACTACTTCTCAGAGTTAGATGGAATAATGAGTGCGTTCTAACCTTTATCTAAACAAGCTACACTACAGAACTCACTCACACGTGCTGTCTGTTATAGGAGAAACAGACATAAGTGGCACATTTTGTGAAGTTGTTTATTAATAAATGTGGTGTTTTGCATTAGCAAATTTAACCCTGAATTGTCTTTCTGCTCAGACTTCATTTGAATTAAAATGATCAAGATTTATATCATATATCGCCATTTTGAGAAAAAATATTGAGATATGAGTTTTGTTCCACATCTCCCAGCCCTACTGTGCACTTTATTTTAGACAAAGAGCTCAAAACAGGTCGGCAGTGTAACTTGTTACACACCTTTAGTTTGTTTTTGTTTTTAAAATGTGTAAAATTAAGAAACTGATGTAATTTAATAATTTGGACAGCTATGCTCACAACCTTTCATTTATATATGAGATGAGTAAAACAACAAATTTTATATTGTTTCACAGGTATTGTTCAATGTTTCACAATAAAATAGGATTGGAACATCTGAGGTGAATACTGTCACTTATAAAAAAAATCAAATAAAAACTTCAATGATCGGTGCACCCCTAATAAACCCCAAACTGTGTGGTTTCATTGCCCATCCCCCAAACAAGCCTTTGGTCAACAGAGCCATAGAGAAGTGAAGAGCCCGTCACAGTGGGATTATTAACCAGCTCATCACGACATTGGTTGACCAACAGGGGCCAACACCTTTAACCCTCGAGTCACTGAATCTGGCCCAAAGTGACACTTCATTCAGAACGTGACAGATGCATTCCTCACTGTGGGATGGGAAGTGAAACAGTGAGATGGGAAAAGTTGAGTGGAACTGAAGGTTCCAGTGAATAGAAAGGCTGTGTTGGCACCAATAACCTAAATAAACTCAGTGTTAGGTGAACTAAATGGATATATTGGCCTCAAAGCATGGACAGCTACTAGTGCCAGCCTGGCAAAAGCTCCACAGCTGCATTAGTCAAATAAAAGCCAGGGTTTTATATGACTAGAGCCCTGATTGGCTCTTTGGCAGGAAGCACTTGTTTATCTCAATGGAGTTTGGAGAAAGGAGACAGGAAGTCCGTTGTGATTATGAAAGCAGAATGAGGTTATTATTACATTGTATGTTAAAAGACTAGACTTTGAATCAGTCATCACTACATGATTTCCTCTCAGATCTTTGCTTTGGACCTGAATTAATAAACAAATAAATAAAAAAATAAACCTCTATGACAGTGGACAGCGAAACCCAAAATGTAGTCACATTGGGGCGTGTCCACGCGACTGCTGCGCAGTAGCAACGCTCCACAGCAGAGTCGGATGCAGTCAAGTGAAGGAGTTCTGAGCGCAAAAGCAGAAGTGACTGTCTTTCAAAATAAAATTACCATACAAGTTTAACTCTTTCCATCTAGTTAATCCTCCTGCGCCGCACACCCACCTCCCCCTCAGAAGGCTACACGTAGCCCCCTAAATCACTAGGCCTGTTTGTCATGCAGTTAGTCCCTTAAGATAAAGGTTCACTCATAAATTAGGAGAGGTGTAGCGGTGCGTCCCCCTGTTAATCACCCATGCCCAGCCCCTGACCCCTCACTGCTGTGGCCCAATGCTTTTTTTGTGTTTGGTGGTGGTTGGTGGGGGGGGCTCCACCCATAAACCATCATGGCAGAACTGGCATCTGTTCATCTGGAAAGCCCACAACTATGTCCTGGCTTGAAAACGAGTACAAGAGAAGGACAAAACAAATGCCAAATATAACCATCAATGGAAGTATATGTTAGTGCGATGAAACAAACAAGACTAGTAGATCTGTCTCTGATCCAGTTTCACAAAAAGGAGAACTCTGTAGAGCAACTTTAATCTAACTTCTTCACAACTAAAGTGAATTACCCAAGAGCAAAACAAGGTATCTTGGTTCCAACCAAGTATCACTAATTTAAAATCCATTCCACAGCGACACAGGTCCAAACCTCTGCTACCCTTTGGAGGAATAATAATAACCCATTCTTTTCCTACGTGCACTATGCAGCTCTGGTGTTATTGGGAAGAGGAGAAAGTGTTGGTTAAGTCTCATCTCTCATTGGGGTCTATTCTCCCATCTGGACTTAAGTGCTTTTTTACGCGCCTGCAGTTACGCGCTTCTCTTCTGACCGTATTCTCCAATCCAGGCTCCTGACACGCCCCCAAAATGCGTAAATTGACCAAAAGCACATAATCTGTTAATGAAGGCGGTCTAAAGCCAAGGAGGCGGTCTAAAGCCAAGGAGGCGGACTGGGCCATGATGTCATTTTTTTTGGGCTGTCTAGAAATCATGGAACATGGTGTTTTCCCAACGCTTGTAAATGTAATTGAAATCTGTGAAAATATTAAAGCGTTAATTTGAAACGCTTTCATTGATAAACAATGTAACAGCTTGATTTGATCAGATTACTGATCAGATTACAGCAGTGTGGGGATCGGCCGCATTCTTCTGTCCAAACCACAGTTAAAAACTCTCTTTTTTCCTCTGATACTAACGATAGATTAACGTTTGTTATGTGGATTTTATTAACTTCTTTCATTCAGAAATGATCAGCGCATCATCATCAGCTGTCATCAATACGGTACCTGCTCTAAAGCGTGAACAAGTGTGATGCGCTGGAGGTTTGGGGGATAGCACCGCAGAGCTTCTGCTTTAATCCAGATAATACAGAGAAACAGAACTATTGGCTTCTTACATAATACACAGTTTTAAATATAAATAGTTTAAAGCCTTATGGAGATGATGTGAGCGAGTCCGAACTGAAGCTGAGCCTCATTTAAATATGTGTGGGAACAGTTTCTGGTCTATCCTCCGTATACGACAGCTTCACTTATTATTTACTCTGTAGTGGATCAAACTGTGGCTTTACATTGAACATAGTATGAAAATAGTTGCACATCACCGTGAGAAATGTTGACAGAAGTCTGACATCTGTCAGAGTTTCATTTATCAAGCAGAAGCTTAGGCGTAACTCGTGCGCACACAGCTGATAAACTCCAGGACGCAGCACCTACCGCCCTACTGTAAAAGGAGAGGGTGGTACGGATAAAATACACATTTTGTCCCGGTGAGAACTCTTAAATGTGAACATATTGAACAGTGTCAGTTTAGATTCTTTCTGGGAGTCTCTTTTGCAATATTATGAGTCCGTGTGGCTTCAAATGTATCTAAGTCCATATTTCTAGTGCAATATAATGTTTCACCTTATGGGGGCGCTGCACTTATTCCAGGGTTAGAAGCGCGTAAGAGGAAAATAACTTAAGCAGACGCGAGATTACACGTAAGGCCAGATTTGAAAGGTAACGCCTACATTTCAGGGCTGCTCCACCCACAGTGCGTAACTGGGATGGAGGCGTGCAGCGATTGACTTAAGTACAGGGGGAGAATAGCACACAGCCAGAAACAGCAGCGCTGCGCAGCTTTTTGGACTTCTGCTTATTGGAGAATAGAACCCATTGTGTACAATATTATACTGAATATAGCCTCACATGCACGTTTTGGGTAAATATCACATATTTCCACATTATTTTTAATTGGATGTCAAATCTCGCACAAGAAGGAAGTTTATTAGCCTGAAATGACGTCTGATTAGGAAAAGATGATGAAATGAAACAGAAATGTATAAACTGACGCTGAGATGAGATGGAAGTGAGGAAACTATGAAACTCACAAACTGAAAATCAAGTCCCGACTAATGATCTGACAACACTTTCCAGTAGACATTCTAAATCACATGACAAACTCATGGCCCTGGGGCCAAATTCGGACCTTTGGAGCATCCAATTCGGCCCGCAGTATGAAGTGAAAATTACAGAGAAAACCTGAATTAATTGCGTAAATGAAACTCAACACTCCTGGTGCTTATATCGCGTGATTGCAGTCACTTTTAGTGTTAAACTGTTAAAAAAAATTAAATTCTTACAAATTCCTCAATTACATATTTCCCTTAATTAAAGAGAAATTGATCACAAAATCTAGGAATTCTGTAAAGTGCTTTGAGTGTCTATGATAGAGCGCTACATAAAATTCAAATAATTATTATTATTATTATTATTATTAAATTTAAAGTGAAAATCCTGTTGAGATTGATATATGTCACTTGGTTTTTACATATTTTGTATTTTATGTTTATGTAGAAGTGTAAACTAAATAACAATAATCTTGAAATTACTAATTTTCCCACATAAAATCAGCAGCACCCCTAACACACATGTTCTAAATACTCATTTACTGTCATTATTGTTTTCATCACAGAGCCAGACAGTATAAGTAGAAAAGCAACGCAGTAAAAACATCACCACCAGTGTGGTACAAGAAAGAGGAAGTAGAGAAAAGGACGGAGAACATTAAAAGACTAGCAACATATTTGCGGAGGTGAGAAACTACAAAGTGTAGACGTGTGAGGAACGTCACTCTCTTACCTTGGCATCCTGCGTTGCGCTCTTCATATCCAGGGTTGCACAAGCAGTTCCCAATGGGCACCAACCACTCTCCGTCAGCACCACAGTACATCTTAGGAACCTCCTTTTCCTCAGAATTATCCACACACGAACCGCGAACTTCCACAAGTGAGGACGTGTCCGCCCCAGTGATCGTATCAGGAAACTGGGCCAAGTTGCGTACGCCCAAAGGACATTTCTTATAGAACACCCGCACGGAAACAAGGGCGATGCATGCCCCCACATCCTGGAAAGCCAAGTAAAAACCCTTCCTGCTCAAAGCTCCGACGTCCCGCACCTCGGTGTTCAGCTTCATGATGCGATCCCCGATGTCCACCTGAGTGAAACTCTCGTCTGCCGCGATGGTGTCTATCTTGTTGAACTGGTTCTCACGAATGTAACGCTCTTTGTCGTTGTTGGACTCGTAGTAGTACAGGTTGAAGGTCTCCTTGCAGGTTCCCATCACTCCCGGGAGGCTGTTGCAATCTCGGAGCGTGAACTTGATCTCGATGTAGACGCGTTGGGCTCCTCCGCGAGGGATCCAGTCTGTGCGGAGCCAGTTGTTCTGGTTCGGTTCCATGACGTTGCACACTTGGTACGTCCGAATGGGGATGTTCTTCTCATCCATGATGCTCACTTCCTCCCACTGAAGATAGATGCATAAAAACAAGTTAGAGGAAAGTGTAATCACTTAAATTTAAAAACCATTATTAGAAAAACACTGTCAACATTCCTCAAAGGGATCATAAAACCTTTGAGATGTAGTTAATAGAAGATCTATACTGGTGTTGCCCTTTTTTGGTCCCGATGCCGACACCGATACCCAGTTGCATAGTATTGGCCAATACGATACATGTCGTTACCACCGCGGGGGGGAGAGAATGAGACCCAAACCCACACAGAGGGAGCGGAGTGGCCCTTGACCTCTCGGTGAGGAGGGGGGACCACTGAGTCACGCGGTAATGCAAAAACCTCCGGTGGCTTCTTCTTCGTTGGTGTTCGGCGACTTTTTCTTCTGTTCGGCAGACTATCCATAGTAGTTTGAAGAAAAGTTTGATGCTGAAAATGCTATCGACGTGTTAATGGGTCGTACTTGCTGATACCAATGCCAGCCTTTTAGTGCTGTGTCGGGACCCCTACCGATACTAGTATCGGTATCGGCACAACGATAATCTATATCTGACAAAATAAATTATTTTGCACTAAAAAATTAATAAAATGAATATGATGCAAAATAATGTGTTTTGTTAGACATAGATCTACTAATAAGTACATGTCAAAGGTTTTAAACAACATTTGTAAAAACAGTAAGTAATTTTCTTTTTTAAGTAAAAACTGAAAGTTTGAGTCTAATCATGTATAGGATACACAAATGCATATATAATGAGTAGTCTGACTGTCTTGTTGTGATCTATCATAGATCTGTGCACATTACGTCACACATTGCATCTCTTTAATGACGTTTAATGAGATATGGAGTCAGTTTGGTGTAAACAATCCTCTTCACACTCAAGCAGTGACGGAGCGCGACAGTCGGGAGCCATGAAGGAAAAGAAAATGTAGAATGTGCGTCTGCTTCACATCTGACTGGGAGTCGTAGACGCTCCCTGATGTTGGCTTGGATTCACACCGGGGAATCTGACGTTTGGCACATGGATTTGGTTACGGGTCGTACGCCTGTTTTATCGTTGCCAAGAGCCAATGTTTGTTTTAGTTGTGATAAAGTTCCCCGTCTCTCTACAAAGTGCTGCGCTGCAAATGCAAACATACAGAGCAGCCTTTAATGCAGCCTTTGAATGAGCTCCACGGTAAACAAAAGCAGACGAGCCGTTTGGCTGCACTACTTTCAGACGTTTAAAAATGGCAAAACACATAATAGGAAAATGGAAGATGTGGGTTATGTTGCCAGATTTGATTTAATGCCTTATCATAAACAGTTCTGGATGGAGGCCTTATTTCCCCAGAGTAGAATGGGGATCACGATAAATTTAAAGCTGCGTCTGAGAAATGTCTATCCTTCTCAGTTGGTCTGTTCCAGTTTTTCTCTCTTCCTCCTCCAGCTTGTCCTTTTGTTGTGGAAATCAAGCGGTGCTGAGATAAGGCTGCACCTTTCCCTGATAGCCGGAAAGAAGGAGAATGAGGCCAATTGGTCATAACAGAAGGGTGAAAGCAGGCCTGCCAGGACCAGGCTAATCACTTGTTTGTGGACGGACTGCTATTTAAAATGGCCTTCAACACTTAATTTTAAACTCTGTTCCTAAATGAGTTTAGCTGTTTGCAGGATTCATTAAAAAATACAATTTAAATAATTTTCTTATGTAAAAAGTCAGTTTTTGTTGTATTTAAACCCACAAACATATCAAGACTGCTTCATTCAACCTTTCCTTCCTGTTACTCTCGCTTTAAGACTGTGTTTGTGGCAGAATGATGGTTTTATTAAGTCACTCAATGACATTTTACTGTTGGATTTAAAGCCATCCTAAATGCTACAGGCATTGTTGTAGCATCTTTGAAGGGTTGAAAGAATTATCATTGGCACATTATAGATATCAGGACTATAGCTTCAACATATCATACCAGATATGGGCAACTGGTGTCCCGAGGTCTAATTTTGTGCAGTCCTCAAAATAAACACACAAAATAATTCAAAAAATGAGAAAAACACACAAAATGAATGTCAAAAACACACCAAATGACAGAAAAATACACAAAAGGACAACAACAATACACAGAAATGACAACCAAAACCTCTGTGACCCTGAAAAAAGTTGTCAGTGGGCTGGATGGACAAGCAAAACCCAAAACAACTCCACAAGCACACAAAATAAACAAATGGACAACACAAACACAAATGACTACCAAAACCCAAAATGACTCCAAAGCCACACAAAATGATGAAAACAATACCAAAAGGACAATTTACAGAAATGACTAACAAAACGCAAAAAGGCTCCAAAAACACACAAAATTCCAGAAAAATAAACAAAACGACAACAAAAATAAACAGAAATGACATACAAGATGACTCCAACTATACATAAAAAGATGAAAAAAATGAACATGATTCTCAGATTGGTCAATCTTCTAAATGCTGACATGACAATCACAATGTTATGATAAAACCTGTCCGTGTCTGTCCTATATGTATCTAGCTTTTATACAGTATATGTACTGTATATTGTGCATGCCACATTTCCATGCTCTAATTTAGATGTAATCCCCATGCTGTACATGTTTATTGATAAAGAAGAGTAATAGTTTGGTAGTCATGGCATGTTTTCAGCCGTCCTGATGCCTCAGGCCTTTATGGCTCATTCATCTCTTCTTATCTCAGCCTGTGTCGATATTCCAATTAGACGGCAGGGATCATGCATGTGGTCGACCCTATTACCGCTGCTTTACAGACGGTCGTCCTGCGGCAGGGGCCCAACCCCAGCGCACTTTCCCCTCCTCATTCATCCATTCCCAAAGAACCCCCCCCCCCCCCAGCTGCCAGGTTCCTCTCTCTGCCCTCACTCTCTACGACTCAATGGTGGAAAGGAAAGGGATATAAAGTTTCTTCACAAAGACCGATTCAATCCAGCGTCTATTCAGGAAACCTGACGCCCGCTGCAGTATCGGCCCCTGCATCTGACCATTACAGAGCGCTTAGAGGGAAGGGGAGCAAGGAGAAAGAGGGGAAGGGGTGAGTCGGGTGCTTAGAGTACGGACGGTTCTCAATAGTGGATTCCGGGACCCCATGGGGACCTGAGAGGTTTTTTTACGAGGGTCCAATAAACTCACACTAAAGAAACAAGTCCTGGTTTCGTCCCGTTTTGATCTGATCGCACACAGAATAACACAGAGGAAAACTAGAGCTAGAACTGGAACCCATCAGAACATCATCTCTCTATTACTAAGGGGACACTTCTTTGGTTTTGGTGTACTCACCCCTCCTTCTGTGGGGTTGGCGACCCATCCCAGTTCCCCCTGCACTGATCTGGAGTCCAATAACGTGACTGGAAAACAAAAAAATGGAAAAGGTGAGGAGACAACGTTATAAAACCCAAGACACCGAGGGCTGGAACGACTTCCTGTTTTCACCGGAATCATGAGGAGGTTGATTATGAATTATGTCGAATGTGATGAAGCTGAAAGTGAAGCACATCGGAGCGTCTTTTAAAAGCTATTTTATATTTATCTAAATTTTTTTAACTTTATCTAAAGTTTCATTTAAAGCAGCGTGTCAAACTCATTTTAGTTTGGGGGCCAAATACGGACCAGTTTGATCTCAGGTGGGCCACAGATTATAGGTGTAAATTCCACATTAATGTGTCCTGGTTTGTACGTCCATGTTTAAATGATAAAGTAAATCACTCCCTGTAGGAGTGATTTACTGGAATAATTTGAGGAAAATGTCGATTTTTGAAAAATGTAGTTCTTTCAACAATTTGAGATAAAAAATGACTGCCATCATGTGATATAAAAACCAGGAAACTGAGCTCTGCAAATATTCTGAATTTTAATTGAATTACAAAACGTTTCAAGTTTTTTTCCTATCATTTTTACTTTCTCAAGCGGGCCGAATTTAACCCTCTAAAGGGCCGGATTTGGCCCCCATGCCTTGAGTTTGACACAAAGGTTTAAAGTGTTGAAGTGTGATCAATTTTAATATTTAGTTTCCTTTTCACGAGTTTTAAAGTAGAAAACATTTCAATAGGTACATTTTTGTTCAACACAGTCTTATATATATATATATATATATATATATATATATATATATATATATATATATATATATATATATATATTGCATTTGTAGGAATACTGTATGACTTACGTGAGCAAATAAATTTAGTCTTTTTTATTTCAGGATATTTTACATCGTGTTGATGAGCAAGAAAAGCGATGTAAATATAGGATTATATTCTACAAGGAATAAAAGCACAACAATGTGCATGTTGTCTATTAGTATGTGTTTGATGAATTATGATTATTTTCACTGCAGGTTATATTAATCCACGGCTGCGCTTTTGCTTTGTTGCATCAGATCAACGCGAAGCTTCACCGGAGCCGCGCGTGTAAATCCACCGCAAACACTACTAATAATAATAATAATAATAATAATAATAATAATAATAATAATAAATAGATCCGCGGCTATTAAACCACTTTGTTTACGAACCTGTGGGAATCCTGATGTTTGCAAAATGAACATTAGATTTCACATTTATTCCCAAACCTGCGTAAAAAACGTCCAACGCGCCCCACATTTAATGTTTGGAGACTCTGGATAAATGGGAACCTGAAAGCGATGGATCAAAACTCTTATTTGTAGCCTATTAATGAAATATCTCCATTTTACAAGTGACTTTCTACGAGTTATTGTGAATTATTAAAGTTGTTTTAAATGTGCTTTTGCGCAGGGACATTTCTGACAGTTGGGACTCAAACCAATGCACTTCCACGGTCCCGTGCCCTGTTGCATGAGTAGCTCCAAATTCCCACTAAAGCATATCTGTCAAACTCATGACCCGGGGACCAAATTGGGCCCTTTGGAGCATCCAATTCGGCCCGAAGGAGAAAGTCAAAAATGAAAGAGGAAACATGAATCATTGTGTAAATGAAACCCAACACTCCTGGTGCTTATATCACATAATAGCAGTAAGTTTTAATGTTAAACTGTTGAAAAAAAACCCCTCAAAATTCTTACAAAATCCTTCCAATTTCCTTCAAATTATTATAGAAATGTGCCACAAAATCTAGGAAATTTAAAGTGAATACCCTGTTGTGACTGATATCTATCTTTTATTGCTTGGATTGTCGGTTTCTTACATATTTGGTATTTTATGTACACGTAATAATAATTAAATTACCATTCAATCTGTGGCCCATGAGATCAAACTGTCCCGCATATTTGGCCCCTGAACTAAAGTGAGTTTGACACCCCAGGACTAAAGTCTTGGTTCATATTTGG
The DNA here is from genome assembly GCF_900634775.1 of Gouania willdenowi. Lineage (NCBI taxonomy): Eukaryota > Metazoa > Chordata > Actinopteri > Blenniiformes > Gobiesocidae > Gouania > Gouania willdenowi. Next base: position 40,536,980 of record NC_041056.1, on the reverse strand, counting down.
CTGTTGGTCCGCGTCTCATCCACGGAGCGCAGCGCGGCGCAGCGCGGCTCAGGGGCCCCGGGGACGCGCACGGCTCTCCGTCCGCAGCCTTACCTTCGTTCGGAGGGTAAATCCGTGCCGAAGAAACAAACGGATAAATCCCAGAAATAAGAAATGTGGCAGTAAACACAATCCCTGCCATCAGAGCCATATTTGTCCCGTTCTTCTGTTTCTGTTGCTCTTCTCCACAGCCCGCACTCTTTCTCTCTCTCTCTCTCTCTCTCTCTCTCTCTCTCTCTCTCTCTCTCTCTCTCTCTCTCTCTGTGGAATAAAGTGTTTGAAGCGGACAGAAGGAGAGACGCGCGCACGGAGGAGGAGGTGCTTATAGGAAACCTAAAGGAAAGAAGGAAAGAAGGAGAACCAATGAGAAGAGCTCCTCACACACCAAAAACAACTTCATCACAGAGTTCAGATACACTACTGCAGTGTGTGTGTGTGTGTGTGTGTGTGTGTTCCAGTTGAGGCGCATCAGATCAAGGTCGCCACCTAGCGGCTGTTCTCTCTCTGTAATTGATTTAAACCAGTGGTTCTCAACCTTTTCAGCCTCCAAAGACCCCCAAAATAAAGGTCCCATTGAGCGGGGACCCCCACTGTAGCTGAAGGTGGTTGAACACAGACATGAACATTGAAGAACAGTCATGTGGAGACAGGACCATCTATAAGGGGGAATAAAGGGGAGAGATTTTTGGGGTCCATCCATAAAGTCAGTAAAATGATGGTCCATTGTTCTATGAATCTGTGATAACCACATTTATTTATTCATCTGAATAATATCCACTGTTATCCAGGAACGTTTATTATTATTATTATTATTATTATAGTCATCTTAAAGATGGAAATCCTTGTTTTAATGAGAAATAAAATAAGTTAAAAGTGACCAAAAATGATGCTCTAATGGGATTTTTAAAGTGTCATTATTGAAACAATTAGTTTAAACTGGCAAATAATGGGCATGACAATTTGTGAATGTTTTTAAATTGGCAAATGTAAGCATGAAATATGGTGAAAAGAGGTTAAAAGTGATAATAATGGGTCAACATATGTGACATTAGGTGTGCAAAGTGGTGGAAAAGGTTTATAAGTGCTGCAAATGTGTCATCATTGACATTTGATTGGAAAGTGGCAGAAATGGGATTAATATAGCAAAAATACATTAAAAGGAGCAAAAAAAAAGGTGATAGAAATAGGTTAACATATGAAAAATTTGGTGTAGTTCCAGAAAAAGCTCCTGAAAGCATCAGCTGACCCCCAGTGTCTTGTGACCCCAAATGGGGTTCTGGCCCCAAGGTTGAGAACCCCTTCAGTAGAAGTGTTTTTATTTCATTCTTACTGTGATTTCATTTTTGGGGGTAATGCAATTTAAAAAGTAGGAACAATTAGTTTAGTTTAAACTGGCAAATAATGGGAATGATAAACCATAAATGTGGTTAAAATTGGCAAAAATAAACATGAAATTGGGTGAAAAGATTATTTTTTTCTAGGATTATTTTTTTGATCATGTTTGTTATACTATATTACAAATACAGAGTAGCCAGGATTAGTGACAAGTTGTGCCAGCTCAAATATGTATTTATTCTATACTGCACTATAGTTTAATTAGATTTATGTTTGACAAAGTCATAGTATATATATATATATATATATATATGGTTGTTTAAGATTGTGTTTTATTTAAAACTAAAAAAAAAGAACAAAAGACAGAATGTATTTTCATTTTTCAGAAATTTCAGGTGACCCCACCTGGGGTCCCGACCCAATGGTTGAAAAACACTGCAATACTGGGTCAACATATGTAACATTAGGTGGAAAAGTGGTGGAGAGGGATTTTAAGGGCTGAAAATGTCTCAACAAATGCGCAGAAAATGCAGTGAACTTTGATTGTGAAGTGTCAGAAATGGGAAGAACAGGTGTTTGGTTTAGTTTAAAAAAAAGGTTAAAATAAGCAAAAAGGCTCAAAATGTTCAAAAAAATACATCTTAGTTTCCCTTGGATTAAAACAAGCCTGAGCCTGACCTCGGGATCATTGCTGAGCTTGTGTTGGGTTTTGGTCATGTGCTGATATTAGTGTTGTTATTATTACTGAGGCCTAACATGAGCACATGCAATGTGCTCACACACGTCTGGAGCCCTGAGAGGACAAATGGTCCCAGCCTCCCTCCTCCTGCAGCAGTGTGTGTTCCTCCACACACAGGATGTGGTGTTGGTGTGTGAAAAAGAAGCAGGTGTGTGTGTGTGTGTGTGTGTGTGTGTGTGTGTGTGTGTGTGTGTGTGTGTGTGTGTGTGTGTGTGTGTGTGTGTGTGTGTGATCACCTCTCAGGGGGAGAAGGACATCAGTACACACACACACACACACGCTGCAGCCACAGTGAGCAAAACTACAGCCACACACACACACTGTGAATAATGTGTATATCCGAGAACTTAGGGGTCAAATGCGGCCCTCCCCCAAAATGAACACACGTTGCTCCAAAAACACAATATTACAGAAGTTTATACACAAAACAACAACAAAAATGACAACAGAATTGACAACAGAAATACCACAAATGACTTGAAAAACATATACAATGACCATATAGATAAACACAATGACACCAAAAACACAAGACAGGAAAGTAAAACATACAAAAAAAAAAAACACAAAATTACACCAATAACACAAAAGAAAATCAAAATATTACAGAAAAATACACAATTTCATCAAAAACAGAATAAATTGCATCAAAAACCCTCAAGACGACTACAAAAACACACAAAAAAGTCCAAGACAATAACAAAAATACAAAATAATGACTGATCACTAACAAAACAACAACAGAATTACCCAATATGACTCCAAAAACACACAAATGAACACATTTAAATGACACCAAAAACACGAACAACAACAAAAACACAAGAAATAAAAGGAAAACATGCCAAAAAAAACACATAACTACACAAATAACACACAAGATGGCAAGAAAAACAGAAAAAAATGTTGGAAAATCTGTACAAAAATGACTCCAAAAACATGCAAAATGATAAAACAGATTAATAAAATGAAAGAAAAAATGATTTAAAAAAAAAAACACAAAGAAATAGCACACAAAAAGACAAGAAAAACTCACACAAAAATGATGAAAAACAACAACAAAAATGACACCAAAAACACACAGAATGACATAATCACAAAAAAGTAGAGGAAAATATACAAAGTAATAATGTGTTTACCTGAGAGCTCAAGCGCCACATGCGGCCCTCCATCTATTGTTGTGTGGCCCCCAAAATTAACACATGTTGCTCCAAAAACACACCATTACAGAAACAGAGACAAAAGAACAACAAAGATAAACAAAATGACATCAAAATTTATAAAATCACACCAAAAACACTCAAGACAACTACAAAAACACAAAAAAAAGTCCAAAACAATAACAAAAAAAAACTGATCACTAACAAAACAAGAACAAAAATACCAGAAATGACTCCAAAAAACACAAAATTACACTAATAACACACAATATGATAAAATAAATGAATAATATGACACCAGAAATACAGAAACAACAACAAAACACAGGAAACACACCAATAACACAAAAAAGGCAAGAAAAACACAAAAAATCCTGAAAAATCTGTAAAAAATAACAACAAAAACACAAAAAACTTACTCCAAAAACCACAAAATCACAGAAAACTTGGTTAACTAATACCTAACAACAAAATACATTAAAAATAACAACACAAAAACAATAAAAACCCAGAGAACATTAACAAAAATAAAGAAAAACAACTACACAATGACAACATAGACCCTCAAACCCTTTAATGCTCAGGTTGATCATATTATTCTATAAATGCTGACAATAATGTTAATATTTTCACCCTGAGATCAGATACAGACACATTTTTGTGAGGATACACTGTAGCGCTTTTATAAATCCTATATATCGGGTTTGTGATTAAAACAAGCCTCACAGGGCGTTACGTTTCAGCTTCACTGCAGTAAACAACACAGTAATAACATTTAACCACTGGCACGTGAAGTGAATAAAAGCAATTCTCTTTTTATTCGACCATGTGAGGTTTTTTTATTTCCATTTGAAGCGTATTTCCAGTTAAAGATGAACACCCTAAATCACAGATGGGGTTGCTACTTAAATACTTTTTTTTCAAGGTGTGATATGTGAAAAAGTAGAAGGTTTGATTGATGACACAAAGTAGGGACGTAACAATTTGTTTTAACAACAGTTTGATTTGAATCACGATTCGTTGTTGCTGATACGATTCATGGATGATAATGGTTCATTTAAAAGGATCAGTAACTGTGGACAGACCAGAGTGGTGTTCCATAAAACAGGTTATGATCTGAGTATGTTCAGGCTCAAATGAGGGAAACTCTGAGCATCTCATTCCTAAATGTGAGGTATGTTCTTCTCTGAGTATGTTACCATGGCAACATTGTCCGTGAACTAAACCTGGTCACTGGCAGGTTTTTATCAAAGAAACCCTGGGTTTCTACCTGGCTCCGCCCACCTGAACACCATTTCTGAACACTTTAATGAACCTTAACACTTTTCTCTGAAACACATTAGTGACATCACACACCACAGACGTGTTCACATCATTACTAATGTGTTGCTTTATGTTTTTTTATTTATTTTTTATTAAACGGTAGTTTTATTTATAACATTGTAGATACAGATCATTGAGTGAAACACACTGAGAGGTTGATCTACATTAAAACATCTACTGACGTCTGTAGTAAAGTTCACTGAATACAAACCTGTGGATAATATAAAGGAGGAGATGATCATTTAAATTAATCCACTTTTAAGGCTCGAGTGTTGTTTTATATTATTATACAGTTAAATCTGGAGATGATGCATCTATGAAGGTATGATGACGCAGTGAATTGTGACGCTGCTCTTGGAAGCGATGGATCGCGGGTTCGCGTCCTGCTTCAGTGTTTTTTTTAGGACGTTGAGATGACTCTGGCGACAATATTACATTAAAAATCAATATAAATGATGTGATATCAAGCAGCATTTACTGTCTTTATATCCAGTGTAACAGGAGGGTTCTCTATGCAGACATCCTATGCTGCTGACACGTCTCCTCAGACACATTTTATTTATATTATTCACCGCTCGTCACGTCACTGAAGCAATAAAGTGATGAAGTGACCAAAAAGTGCGGCTAATTACAGGTGATTTAAGCCACTATAGTCACTGAAGACTGAACACACCTTTAGAACAGGCTCATATTCCTCAAACACCGACTTATTTCACCCATTAAGGTGAATAAATCACTCTGTTCCGGGTGGTTGCCATGGCAGCTCGAGTCATCTCTGATCCATTGATGATGGCTTTTTACCACGTTTATTTATTAATAAACGGGACAAATCAATGGTTTGGGGGAAATGGGACACGGGACGTAAATCTGAAAACCAGGAATGTTCCGGGTAAATCGGGACGTCTGGTCACCCTCGTCTGTTGTTATGGTTTCAGGTGCATGTATGTGTGTGTGTGTTGGGGGGTAGTAAATCTGTCTGCTATCATTTGAATATCCATACCACAGCATTATTATTTTATTATCATGCTGATTATAAAACAATAACTTCACCATGTTCTTGTTTTTAGCTCATTTATTTTTGACTATTTGCTGACTTTGGTGATTAGGCTCTTACACTCTGACGGCACTTGTCTTAAGAACATTTTAGTATTATTTTGACATTACACACTTGTGATATAGATCATTAATCTCAGTGTGGTTCTCCTGATTAAATAAAGACAAGAAGAATATAATATTAAAGGTAGGGTAGGTATAATTTCCTCGAGATACACTTGTTTAGTTTTTGGTTGAAATTGTCCCTGAAAAAGGAACAAAGAAAATCCATCATCTGTAGCAGCTGTAAACCTGTAATAACTTCGACCAATGACCAAGCGTGGCTTTACAGGGAGCACAGGGGGTAGGGGGCGGGCAAAAGCGCATTCAAAATCATGCTAGCTTTTGAAAATTACCTACCCAGCCTTTAATATCAAAAATGAAGTGCAACCAACATGTGTTCAGGTTAAATGAGCAGTGGTTGAATCTGATACTCTATCATGAGGCTTCTGCAGAGCTAATGCTAACGAGCTAACGCTACATGTGGTGCTGCTGAAGGTCCTGGTGATGGACGTTGGACACATTGAGTGACTCCTTTAGAATATCTACGTCTGTGTTAAAGACAAAGTGTTTCACACGCTGGACCTAAAGGTGGTTCCATCCACTTCTCATTCGCTGACTTCTCCTCTATGATGTCTCTATGATGTAACATCTTTACTTTATTATTAAAAGAGCTTTTAAAACACAGTCGTATAAAGTCTGCCGTGCTGAAATCTAATGCTTTATTTCTTTGTATTGATACAATTGATTGATTACCTCTTAAAACCATCTTAGATCTATTATTGTCATCAGGAAGGACAACTTGCCGAGCACAGATCGATGGAGTTGGATTTTAGGAATTTAAATCGATAGATTGATCGAATGGATGAATCGTTACACCCTTAATTAAAAGAAACATTTATTAAAAATCCAAATGTCCGTGTCCCACTGGGAATCACCCTGCGACCCACTTTTGAGTCTCAACCCACCAGTTGAGAACCCTTGGTTTAAAGCCTGCTACACATTAGGGAGGTTGACATGGATTCCAACATTCACCGATCGATTAAAAATGTCTTGAATGTTTGAATATTGATTATCGCTGAGCATTTTTATATATCAATCAGTTTGATTGATCACTTACTGAGGACCTGAATGCTTGTTTTTAGCTGTTACAGACTGTGTGAATAAAGTGTTGTTACAGTTAAAGCAGACGTATCCTAAACATCAGCAGTTAAAGCCAACATGTGATAAAAAGCCCTCCCACTGCATCAGTCAATCATCAATGGAAACAGTGAAGAAGAAGAAAAAGACCCCCCACCCCCCACCCCCCACCCCCTCACAGTAAGTGACCCACATGATGGTCACTTGTTCAGGGAGGAGAAGAGTGGGCGACAGTTTTCTGTTGTCTCCCGCCGTCATTAAAGTATTTTTGATTGATTACGCTCATTTTTTCTTTTATATTCCTGTCAAAGCTTTTAAAGACGTAGAGTAACCCTGCACCCCCCCCCCCCCCCCCCCACCCCCCACCGCTTTGCCTCTCTCTACCCACCCACTCTGCTTTCACAGATGGCATCTGCTGCCCACACGTCCACATTGTGTGCTCATCACACACCAACAACCAACCATTTCACACACACACACACACACACACACACACACACACACACACACACACACACACACACACACACACACACACACTTTGCTGATGTAGCGTTCTAGTCTTTGTTAAATATTCATTCCTGTCCGTATACGGCTCCACATAAAGAATTTAAATGGATTCCATCCCTGCATTTTGTTTGTATCTTGTCATAGTGTGTCTGCACTAATTTAACGTGATTTAGAAAACATGGATTAAACTATAACACTGAGGGATGTTTGTGTTGGAGCAGCACTAAAGGCCTGGAATTTAAAAAAAACGTTAAATTCAAGAGTTCAGATTTTTTAATTTTTTTTCTTGCACGGAATTGGACATAGTCATTTCCGACTGCTTACGTTACTCCAAACTCTAGGCCCGCGGACCAAATCCGGCCCTTTGGAGCTTCCAATGTGGCCCGCAGGAAAAAGTAAAAACAACATAAATTATTGTGTAAATGAAACCCAACAGTATTTGCAGACGCTCACAGTTTTTAACTCAAATTATGACATAATATTTCCCTTCATGAAATAGAAATTTGTCACAAAATCTAGGACATTTAAAGTGAAGATCCTGTTAGGACTGATATGACATTTATTGCCTGGATATTGTCAGTTTCTTCTATATTTTGTATTGTATTTTTTATCAAACAGATCAAACTGACCCACATGTTTGGCCCCTGAACTAAAATAAGTTTGACAGCCCTGGTTTAAATGGTAAATGCATTGAACATACAAACGTTTGTAAATGTTGAAAAAGCTTTTCCTGTTTACTCATTAGTCGTCGTTTTAGTTTTTTTTTGTTTTTAAATGTCTGTTCTTATCAAAGTAAAGTATTGATCTATGGATAGATACTACCTAACGTAATTAGATGTTGTTGTTCCGGTGTCGTGTATGTCTCCCTGCTTACAGAATACTGATTCTGTCATGTTCGCTGACCATAAGTATATATGGAAGGAATATTTAAAAAATATTTCTAATTGCAACGTGAGCTAAAGCCTCCAGTTGCAGCGGTGCCGCTCAGACGTTATGGTTAACGCTCCCAAAGTAACACCATCTCACAGGGAAGTCCATTCCAGTTTTTCACAAAATAAAAGCAATGTTTGTAAAGTTTCTACAAACTATAATTACTGTTGAGACGTGTTTCCATTGAAGGTTGTTTTGGACCCTCATAACTCTCATCCCATAAGACTTCTCACGTTCCAAACTTCCTTAGAACACTCTGCATTCCTTTGTTGTTTCACATCTAATGTGGCACTACTCATTCTTAAGGGAGTGGTGGCCTAGTGGTTAAGGAAGCTGGCCTTGTAATCAGAGGGTTCCTGGTTCAAGCCTCACCTACGCCATCACTGTGAGAAAGTCCCTTAACCCCGAACAGGTCCCCAGGCACCGCAAAATGGCTGCCGACTGTTCCCCAGGGATGGGTTAAATTGCAGAGGACAAATTTTAATATATATGTGTAACAGCGTATATACATGATGAATAAAGGCTTATAGCCCAGTTTAATTAATTACATTTTAAGTCTAGCCCCTCCCTCTAACTCCAGTTCCCCACATGGATCTGGGTCTGTGTCTGGTGAACCAGGGAGGGACTTGAAGCTGATTGGAAGAAGCTCCTGTCCACCATGATTTGTTTTGGCCAATCACACGGCAGAGACGCTGCTATGGCTACAACAACAACAAAGCTCCGCTGGTGAAAACATACGTCTTTACGTTCAAAATGCACAAAGCTCCTCCCACTGTTGTTCTTTCTAAAAGGAAATACTAGATTCTTGTAAAACTGAGTTTATAGCAGCTTCCACACGTTTTGATTCAGAGCTATGCTAATAGCGGTAGCCCAGCTAGTTCCTCTGCCCGCAACTGGGCATGTGCCAGTTTTGCTTCGAGGCTTCTGCCTTCGTCACACCTGGATATCCCGCCCTAAACCACAACACTGCCTCATGATTGGTTTTAACTGGTTCGGTTTGCTTACGAAGGGTAAGGGCTGGAGCAGCACAAGATGGATTCTGGTGTTTGTGAACACCAGGAGAATCCATCTTACAGGCCTAATTTTAACCCTAAAAATTGTTGTGATATTGGGTTAAAACCTAGCCCTAACCCTAACCCTAAGACACTACGGTACCAATAGCACTGGGGGTTGTCCGCACGGCAACCGTACCAATAGATACTTTCTTTCAATAATGACATGTTTGAAAAACCTCCTCATGAAAGCATAAAAAACATTTTTGCAATGTTTGAGTGTTTTTTTCTAAATTCAGGTGGTTTTTTGTTTGCGCTATTTACATTTTGCTCATTTCCAAAGGTAATGGAAACGCAGCTACTGTCAGGAAAAGTAGGAATGTTTCTAGTTTTGTGTGTGCCAACACAATTTCTACATTCTTTTCGTGTTGCTTTAAGCTGGTGTTTTGATTGTAAGTTATTTCATGAAATACATCTTCTCATGGTTGTGGTTAGAATAAATCCCATTGATCGGTTTTCATTTTGTTCCCAGCAGCTCCACTAATTTGTGACGTGTGGTACAAAAAAAACAATTGTGTCACTAGCACAACAAATTACTGCCAAACAACACAAAAAATATGAGGAAATCTTGTTTCTGTGCATGAGAAAAATAAGAAAAAGCAATTTTTGTGACATTTTCATGATCTTAGGGAGACTGGGCTGCCCAAAGAAGGATGCACTGCATCATTTTCACTCAAAATCACAAATAAGCCCATTTTTAACACCTTTGTGGTTACAGTTCAAAGTAGCTGAAGTCTTCACTGCTGACCTCTGACCTCTTCAAACTAGAAGCCCCGCCCACAGCCCTTGGTACCCCCATCTTGTCCTGGGGGTCAGAGTTAGTGGGAGTGTGATGAGAGCAGATGAAGGAAGAGCAGATCAAAAGATCAGCAGGAGGTTCAGCTCCAAACCAAAGATGAGATGAACATTCACTGGAGTGGAAATACACACACTAACAACACACACACACACACACACACACACACACACACACACACACACACCTTTGTTTTCTGTTGTCCTGCCTTTGCCAGGCGTCCATTTCATCTTTCCCAGCTGTCACTTGAAATAAATAACGCTACATTAGATATAATATATATAATTAAAGGTCCAGTATGATGCAATTTTTCACCCACGTCCAATTGTTCTAGGAACCCCAACAACATAGTATTTGAGGTTTATTTTCCCAAACCTGCCTTATCTATAAATAGATATCCAACGTTTTTCCATTTTATGCCTTTCCGTAGCCTTACCTCTGATTTGTGGTGTTTTGTGACTTTTTTCTAATTTTCCACTTTTTTTCTCATTTTTCATGCCTTACTTCATTTTTACCCCAGTTTAAGTGTGCTCATCATATTTGCACTAGTTTTTATTTTTAGGGTCTTGTCATAGTTTTATCCCAATAAAAAAAAATGGGAATGTAGCTCAGTGATAAGATACAACTAAAATACACAAAATGACATCAAAAATACAACAAAATGTCGAAATTGATAACAAAATACAAAAAAAAATGTCAAAAATAAATAATGAACTAAATGAATGAAATGACACCAACAAAAACACAAGAAATTAAGAAAAATATACAAAAAACACAAAATGACACAAATAACACATAAGATGACACAGAATATCAGGGAATAATATACAAAGTGACAACAAAAATACATAAAAACACTAAAAAAAACCCACAAAAACTATAAAAACACAAAGAACGTTAACAAAAATATACAGAAATGACAGGAAAATATACACAATGACAACACAAACCCTTTGTTGTTTCCTGTGTTAATGCTCAGATTGATCGTGATTCTAAATGCTGACTTTAATGTTGATCAGATCAGATACAGACACATACTCTGATAAAATGCTATCGATACAAAATGCAGCACAAAGGCTAATGTCAGCATGAGGAGAAGTGGATTAGCATCTTGTTATGTTTGATGAAGAAAAGGCCGCTCTGGGTGTAGCATGCGGCGTCTAACTGTTCTCTGACCTATCGGTGCCAATGCCACCCATCTCTGTACCACCTGTTGGCAGCGTGTTAATCAATGTGCGGCGCTGCAGGTCTGCCAGTGGAGCCCAGCGGGGGCCCCTTCTCTCTGCGTTCATGGAAAAAGGACCCAAGCCACAAGAAATGCTTTGTGTAATTCACAGCGAGTGACTTGAGCTTTATAAAGTAGGTTGTTGTGCTCCAGTCCTGGGCTGTTGTTGAGGGGAAATGCCACTGGTTTGAGATGGAACAGCAGGAGGAAGGAGCTGAACTCTCACACATTCTAACTGATGCTGACATATTAAGGTTAGATTTCAGTAGAAACTCTGGGAGATGTGTCATTGAGATGCATGCACTAGTTTTAGATTGTATCATCAGATTTAAAGTCATAGTAGCTTCATGAAAAACTACGTGTGTTGGACAAGTAGGTTTTCATGAAGCTACAAACCACTGTTTTTAAGGGAATGATGTCTTTAGGGAATGATGGCAACATGTTGGGAATGCAGGTGGAATTCACACGTCAGCACCTTAGTGCAGGGATGGGCAACTTTTATCACCGCAGGGCCACAACCTTGTCTTTTTGTGCATTTTTGGAATCACTTTCTAGAATTTACTGTAATTTTGTGTGTTTTTGTTGTTGTTTTGTGTGTTTTTGGAGTAATTTTCTATAATTTAGTACTGTACTACGAAGCTGGATAAGTGCAATATATCCTGATAGCTCTCCGTTAGCTTCACCTAACCAAACACTCTCTGTTAGAGAGCAGCTGTACTATGAAGCAGGATATAAACACGTTCACTCACCCAGGTGATTTCAGCCTGGCTGCGTGCGTGCTCCCGTGACAGGGAGAGATTACAGCGTCAGACCAATCCCATTCACAGAGAAACCGCAGAGCAACTTACGTCACAATTGAGGAATAACTCCATAACAAAATAAAGATTTAAAATCCATAATTCAGACCAAAAACAACACTGTTGCTGCAGAGAAAAAAAACACAGTGCCAGCCAATTTAGAGCATTTTTACTGATTTTTAAAGACCCACATAATATTTTGTACTATGAAAATCTGACACTAGATTATGAAAGATTAAAGTCTCTACTTTCATCAGAAAAAATAAATTGTTTGTAGCTTGTTCCGTTCTTCTATAATCAGCAGTTGAATAGAGCAAGTTTTACACAAATCACCAGTTTCAGAGCAAAAAGCTGAGAAAAACAGGCTTTTTCTAAAAAAAATCTCTGTAACTTTTTTTTTTTTTTTTTGCTTTCTTGAAAACTGTAACATCTGAACATTGGTTTCCTTCTAAAAAACAAACGAAAAAGCAACACAGACAAGGTTTTTGATGGCAAAATTATTATTATTTAGCTATCTGCAGGCTCAAAGTTGAATGTTACTGTACAACTTATAAAATATAATTAAAAATGACCAAAGTATTTTCTTTAATTTCTTTCCTGTAATGTATATAAGAACACCAATGAAGATTATCTGTTATTTTCAGGTTTCTCCTGTGTTTTTTGTAGAATCTATTGAAAAAAATATTGTAAATGTGTTTTTCTTCTCATTTTGTCTGTTGTAGTAGATAGAAGTGGACCTAATAAAGGTATTTAATGTTTTCAGATCATCAAAGTGCTTTTTGAAAAAGTTATTGAAAATTTCAAAAAAGTAAAAATCAATATAATATACATATAATAATTCCAACAACGTCCGCAGTAAATTTGGTCACGTTGCTCACCAGCCACCTCACCTCGACTCAGGTGTTACACACAATGCAAGTAAATCCTATGCACGAAAAGACACAAACTTTAACTGACTATAACAGCACAACTCACACACGGAGCTGACTGTAGATCAGTCCATCAGATATAAATCTATGTCTTTCGTAAAGCATGTCATCACTAAATGAAAGGATGAATTTATCCATTAATAATCTTTCTTTCCTAAACGCAGCTGTCAGATCTGCACCAACCAGGATCTTCTAACAGTGGGCAAGTCGTTTTCTAAGAGACCTGATTGGTCAGAAGGCGGGGCTTTAGGACTCGGTCACAGCTTATCCACTTCATAACCTGGTCCAGACAGCTATGTGTTAAGCCTAAGTTACCATGGTGATTTAGTCCAGTAAGAAGTTAGCCAGCGAAGTTAGAGAGAGAAGAGGGAATTTAGCTTCGTAGTACAGGTCCTTGCTGATTTAGTTTTTGTTATTGTTTTGGAGTAATTTTCTATAATTTACTGTTATTTTGTGTTTTTAGTGTAATTTAGGGTATTTTTGTTGTCCTCAAGTTCATTTTTGTGTGATTTTGTGCATTTTTGGAGTCGTAACAAAACTGTCTTTGGTTTTACATATTGTGTGTAAGTCAGAGCTCAGAGTGCAGACACAGACTTGGCTGACCCATCGATGTTGATGGTGTGAGGTGATGATTGAATTTGTTTTCCAGCTGATGTCATCTCTGAACAGACGACAGTGGGAGTGTGTAAACACACAACGTGCTGTTACTCACACACAAACCAATGACCAACTCTACGTGTCTCTCACTTCCTGTTTTCATCCATAAAACACTCAAGTTTTATTGCCTGAATCAAGTTGCAACAAGGCACACGCAAACCTGGCTGTGAGCCAGAGAATAAATCTGTGAATTTATTGGTGTTAAACGGTGACAAACAGCACTGTCTTTAATTGACTGGATTCATAAATCTGCATATTCATTACACAAATTGATACCTTTGATGGTGCTGATGATAAATCAGTGAGGAGCCTGGGGAAGGTGTTGCTCAGCATCACTTTACAGTAAATGCAGACCAACGTCTGCCATCTTTTTATCATGAATTTGCAGTTTTTTTGGTACAAAATCTAAAATTTCTTTAGAAAATGATCTACTGGTTGAAGAACCTGCTTTGGATCCGCTAGTGCTTAATAAAGTTCCTTATCTCGTCTGGGTTGGTTGTTATTACAGAGACGACACATTTACAGAACAGATTCAGACCTTCTCACCTAATCCTAATCACACTTTACTCATAGCGTTCTTGTTTGTTCTGACACAGGATGATTCATTTTAAAAGTCTCAGAAAGTTAGAAGTGCTGCTCAGAAACAACTAAACAACACAGAAAATGATTATCTAGTTCATTTCACTGATTAAAATGCATGAAAGAATAACGACCAGTGACGTGCCGTCAGGGTAGGCAAGGTAGGCAGTGCCTACCTAAGGGTGAATTGATATTTTGATTATTTGTTTTCATTATCATATAATTATAAATTAGTTATTTTTCCATTTCCAATAGCCTACAGTACCTATAAGTTTGAACGTGTCCGCATTTTGTGCGTTTCAAAGCCCAAATTACTAAACAGCGCTATTTCCTGGAACAGCTGCAGTCTCATTCCGCTGTAAGGCAGAGGGAGGCCACGCCCCCTCCCAAAGGCACATTGCTCCTCGGCCTTGCATGTTTTTACGTGTTTGCGCATGTGCAGTCAGGTCCCCAAGATGACAGCCATTTACGTCCAAAGGCAGCGTAGAGAGCTGCCTTTGGACGTAACCGCGCTATGCTAAATGCTATACGTAAGTTCACAGTGCATTAGTGAACTGATGTCACTAGACCGCTGCTACTACGTTCTCTAGCTAGTGGGCGGGATAACACTACAGTCAGGATGACAGCGCTAGAGATGATAGAGAAACTTTTTTTTGAGGAAAAACGACAGCTTTTAAAAGATGGAGACCAACACCTGAGTTACCAGAGCTTCAGAAAAAGTAAGGTCAGAACATTGTTTTTTTCCACAGTGAAAGAAAGGATTGGCTTTGTGGATGCTCCTCACTGAGGCTGTTCTGAGTTGTTGTTGTTGTTGTCATTTTCTCTGTGTTTCCAACACAAACAACAGATGTTCTGTGGTGTCATGAGATATATGTTGTTGGGAGAGTATGGAGGCTATATTAAATAATTGTTTATGATGTTGATTTTGTTAGATGGCTAAATACTTGTTCATGTGGATCTTGTTGGGTTTTTTTGTTCTTATTATGTATTTTATATCTTGATAAGCGCATTGAGATGACTTTGTTGGAAATTGCTTTATACAAATAAAATTGATTTGAATTGAATTAACACTTGACAGCAGAAACATATGAAATTGTCATTGGTGGTCTCGATTTGCAAAGTGCCTACCCAACCCTAGTGGTCACGGCACGTCACTGGTAACCACGGCACTTTAAATAAAATGCTTTAACACACAATTGTTTACCCAAGATTGTAGGGAGTCAACTCCTGATTAGGAGCTGGTTTCTTTTAGTTTATGTCCGTGTGCGAGGAGAGGCCGGGGCTACAGACACAAAACAAAAAGAGAGAGAGACACACAAGACGTGTTGTAAATGCCATACTAACGGACTACTCATACTATGTTTGACATCAAAATTGGATTGTAATGTGTTCACATTAGATATTGAGTACGTGAGAAAACCCAGATGTATACTATATGGGGACATTTTTTAAGTGGGCACACTAGTCATACGCAGCCGCCCCATGATGCATTGCCAGCGATCACATCCCCTTTCAAAACAAAAGCATCTCTTCTAGTCTTCCATTAGTTTTGTAAATAGGGCTCTTGTTTTGAAGTTAACAGGAAGTTTCATCAGTAGCACAATGGAGGGTTTCTGAAAATCTCTGAAAAGTGTGAATGAAATGTGTCTACGTGAGTTTTATGGATCAAATGAGCACATGTTGATATTCTACTTGGTCACTTTCTCACTTCAGATGTTTTCAGAACTTTAAAGTAAAGGTGGAGATATTCAGTGTGATTCAGGTTTTTTTTTTTTTAACGCTGTAGGTTCCAAATGCATCTTGGGAAACTTGGAAGTATACTGGAACGCTCATCATCCTAACCATACTATAGTATATAGTGGGTAATGGCTATCTGTACGGTTGCCGTATCAATATAACAACATTCTATTCGTGTGCAGCGCCCCTCATTTGTCAGTTTAGGTCACGTGACTAAGACTAAGTAACTGTAAACCTAACTGTAAATCTAACTGTAGACCTAGCCATAACCCTAATCCTAATCCTAACCATCAACTTAATCCTAACCATAGCCCCTAACCTTGGAGTTGCGAGACACTGGGAGGAGGTCGCCAGATGCTTTCAAGAAACGAATAATATTTTTTTTAACAATTTGAGCCCTTTTTTTTTTACCCTTTTTCTGCAACTACACCGGACTTGCCATATTTTAACCTATTTTCAGCACTTTTTTCTTGGCATATTTTTGCTCCTTTAATGCATTTTTGCTACATTACTCCCATTTCTGCCACTTCTCCATCAAATTCCATAGCCTTTCTGCACATTTTCGGCACTTTTAAACCCTTTCCACCACTTTTCCACCTAATGTCGCATATGTTGACACCTTATTGTCATTTTTAACCTTTTTTTCACCATATTTCATATTTCATGCTTAGTTTTGGCAATTTAACCACATTCACAATGTATCTTGCCAATTATTTGCCAGTTTAAACTAATTATTACTGCTAATTGTTCCAATGTTGACACTTTGAACCCTTTTTTTTAAATCTTCTGCCTGTTTTTGGCCACTCTAAATTGCAACTTTTAACCAATTTATGTGGTTTTTAAAATCCCATTTCATCACCTTTTCCCACCATTTTTGTCACTTTTAAACCATTTTATTTATTATTAATTTCTTATTAATTGATTAATTCAATGTTCATGTCTGTGTTCAACCACCTTCAGCTACAGTGGGGGTCCCCTCTCTCTGGGACCTCTATTTTGGGGGTCGTGGGCTGAAACGGTTGAGAACCACTGCTTTAGCCGAGGTGTGGGTGCTGATGGAGGAGGATGTGGGTGAGTTTGGGTTTATGCATGGTAATCACCTGAAGCTGGTTCTGGTTGCCATGGAGTCCCACTGCAGCCCTGTGACAGCTGAGAAGTTGTGGAGCACACACAGCTCCACACGTATCCACCAATAACAGAAACCTCCAGAAACTCACAACATGTGCCACACACCCAAAGACAGCGAAGGAACAAATGATGAAGGCAGGGGGATGCGGTGTCTGACACATGCTGTGAGCAAACTGGGACGATTCAATCCAAATATCAAGCTGAGCAAACAAAAACAGGAGAAGAAGAAATACATGGGCAGTGTGACACAAATGAAACATGCTCTGAATGTAAACAGACATGGAGAACCTGAGCCATGCTAACAGGCTAACAGTAGCTAGTTAATCACTGGTTGTCTCTGCTGATAAAGAGATCTTTCACCTCCTTTGACCTTAGCCGTGACCTTGTCACCTTTCTCATATGACTCCAGACGCCTGTACGCTACATTAAGGTTAACACAACACGCCCCAATGGACAATAGATTAATATGCACTGTAGCTGTTCCCACTCAACGTTCTTGAAGCCGAAATACGGCGCTTAAGGGCGCTGCCATCTTGCAAATTTGACATAATTTGGAGCCACAGTCTGCGCAGTAGGGTCCAGCGGGAGGAGCCCTGGTAACATGCCCCGCCCATTTATGGCACTCCACTGATGACTTACTGGGTGTTTCCACTGGATACGTCTCTGCTGCGCCACAGCACTGATTCGGTTTTGCCTGGCCGTCTGGTAATCCCCACCGGTTGCGTTTTGATTGCGCCATGGTGCGCTCTGGTTGGACAACTGTGACGTCACGAGAAAGTTCTCACTATATTTATATAATCGTGCGAGAACGCAGTTAAATGTATGTTATAAATGCAACAATAAACAGACAAACAGGTCAGTGTTCCTAAAGAAGAAGAACAAGAAGGTTGGACTCTGGTTTTGTCATAGACACATTTTTTATCAACAGCCAACAGAGAAGAGATAAAACTGCACCAGTAAAACATGAACTAAATCAAAGTTGCTGCTGTTTACAGTGAGTTACAGTATGAGAGGACTCAATATAGTGAATGTGAATTTGTTTTTACACATTATGACATTTTGGTTACTTGAAATATAATCTGAAGTGTTTTATTTTGAAATGTAGCCCAGATATTTTATTGCTGAGTACATGCTTAATTTCTTGTTTAGATTAATTTGCTCTGTACTGATTGATGCGTCGTGCTCCGGTGTCCACCAGAAATAGAAGCCCTGCGTATATCTGGTGGAGGGCACCGGACTACCGCAGCTGGGAAGGAGCAGACACGCAGCGCAGTGGACCTGGTGAAAATTAAAGACTAAAGTGGAAACCTATCAGCTCCGGTGGCGAGGTGGAGACATAATGCAGCGGGGGTTATGCAGCCCAGCTACTCCATTAACATAAGTATCTTCCTTGATGAAAATTCTACCAACGTCTTGTTCAGATCATAGAGGTTAGAACAAAACCACAATATATTTCAACTCAAATATTTAGTTTACTGGCGTCTCTGCTTTCCTTCATCACATAACTGCTATTCACAAAGAGAGCTACACACGATCCGCAGCTGTCAATCATCGTCATATATGACGTAATATCCAGTTTCTCAACCTCAAATAACTTATTTAAAACAATCTTCACAGAAAAATGAGCATTTGAACACAATGTAGGGTGATAATAACTAATGATCACAGCAGAGTTTAGGTTTGGAAATAAATTATGTGACGAGTATTTTAACTTTATAGTTTGATCCACATCCCATCTGTTATCATTGAGCAGGCGGGGTTTATGACCTATACTGCAGCCAGTCAGCAGGGGGAGCTCTAAAAATAAAAGCTTCACTCCAACGTGGAGCTTGTCCCGTTCATTCTTTTTACAGTCTATGATTAAAGCTAGGGTAGGTGATTTTCTCCAGATACACTTTTTAAGTTTTTGGTTGAAATTGTCTTTATGTCTTGACAGAAATTAAAATCTTATGTGCTCTGAAAAAGGAACGAAGAAAATCTATCATCTGTTGCAGCTGTAAATCTGTATTAAGTCCAACCAATGGGAAAAAAACTAACCGTTTTTTTTAACCAATCACGTCTCCGTGTCTCACCGCTCATTCTCGATCCCTCGCATGCACAAGCTCACACTGAAAGCACGTCACCGCTGACAGAGTTCATTCAGAGTACATTCAAAATCATGCTAGCTTTTGAAAATTGCCTACCCTACCTTTAATACTAATATTGTATATAAAAATACACGTGTATAATTTTGTGGCTAAAGTTATGCTACAAAGTGTCCAATTTGAATTTTATACAGCAGACATAGGCGACAGGCGGCCCTCTGTCAAATTTTGTGCACCCCTGAAGGTAAACGCAACAAAATGGCTCTAAAAACACACAAAAATAACAGAAAAAATTTAATAAACAAGAAAATTATACAAAAATTACTCCAAAAACACAACAGAAATACTCACAAAATGAGAGAAGAATAGGGCAACGGGTAAATTAAAGTAAAATGATTCCGAAAACACACAAAAGGACAACAAAAATGTACAAAACAACAAAATACACAAAAATGAAAATATATGAAAATATACAAAATGATCGAGAAATACTGTACATGATAGAATGACAACAAAAGTAAGTAAAAATACACAGTAACATTCCCTGTGTTAATGCTCTGGTTGGTCATTCTTCTTAATGCTGACATAAATGTCGATCATGTGACCCACAGATCAAATTCAATCATACTTGTGTGGCCTCTTTGTGATAAAAGTTGTTCAATGGAACCTAAAGTAAAAAACAAACTTGAACAATGACAAATAACTGCAGATATTGATTAAAAAAAAAAAAAAAGAAGAAGAAGATGTCCCACTGATGCCAGGGAGAGTGGAACGTTAACAAATAAAGTGTCAGTCTTGGTCCCACCCCCAGGAGTGATATGACTGGAAATGATACAAACTATAAAAATACATCTATTCAGCGGACACTAAATCAGTGTTTTTCAACCTGTGGGGTCACCTGAATTTTAAAATACATTTTTGAAATGTTTTAATTATTTTTCCATTTTTTTTTAAATTTAAACAACACACAATCTTAAACAACTGTATTTCTATACTTAATATAAATCTAGTTAAACTAAAATGCAGTATATACATATATATATACATTACTGTATATATCTGAGCTCGAAAATGATAAAAATCTAATTGTAGAAAAAAAATCACCAGTAATTCTTGATATCAAAATGGGGTCACGATCCAAAAAGGTTGAGAACCACTACGATAGACCCTTGTATCAGTCGTACACTTTAATAGAGAGGTATTATTGTATTTGACTCATGTTCTTTATAAGATGTCCTCTTCAGAGGAAAGGTCTAAAAAGTGAATAAATCTGTGGTGACATTCTGCTCGTATGTGTTGTGATGTTGTAGTTGACGGAGTTTGTTTGTTGAGCCATAAAACGCAAACATTAAGCTGCCGTCAGACGGACAGAAAGGGGAGCCCGTCTATTTTTAGCCGTGCTGTGTGTGCTACAGCAGTATAAGTAGGTCTGCATTAAGCCACTTCAACACTGAGTCCACTCACTGCTAAAAGCAGGTGGACCTAATGTGCACACATATATATATATCTATATATATACCTTTAGAGTGGAGTCCCTCGTGTCCCCTTCTGCAATAAAACTCCCAGTTCCCCCTCAAAGGTTGCAGGTAAATGGGGTAATCTCCTGGCCCATCGCCCCCTCTCTCTCTGGGTGAATGTAATCCAAACTACCCCCACCACTGCCTTCCCCCCACCTGCTCCCAACAATGCTCACCTATTCCTCTCTCCCTGTATGTCCTCCTCCCTCTCTCTCCCTCGCTGCTATCTAATCACAGTCCATTAGTCGCCCCATTAAAATTCTTTTGTCCAATTTGGGAGGAATGCAACCCTCGTGGAAAAACAGAATGAAGCCACAATGGGGCCTTTTCAAACCACGCTCGACTTTCATTACTGAGAGTCACTGAGGAGGAGAGCCACCCACCTCCATGCTCTGCAGTGTCTTTCAGTGTGTGTGTGTGTGTGTGTTTCTATTTCTATTGAGAAATAAGTTACCTGCTCTGGGCTGTACTGAGTCGTACCTTCAGATAAAGCAAAAGTTAAAGCAACCATGAAATATCCTTTTTTTTTTCAGATAAAGACATAGTGTAGGCCTATATTCAATATATTAGGAAAAAAAAAATCATGTAAAAGGATGAAATTGCCACACAAAAAGTGTGATGCATTGCATTGTGGGATGTGGAGTCCTGTAGACCAGGGATTCTAAACCTGTTCAGCCCATAAACACCATAATAAAGGTCCCAGAGAGCCCCCGGGGACCCTGAATCTGTGATTGCCACATTTATTTATTCATCTGAATAATATCCACCGTTATCCAGGAACATTTATTTTTATTTGCACCATAGTATATAGTCATCTTAAAGATATAAATAATTGTTTTAATCAGAAATTAAAAGGGTTAACAGTGACAAAAGAATGGTGGAAAAGGTGGTGAAAAGGGATTTTAAAAACCACAGAAATTGGTTCAAAGTTGTAAATGAGAGTGAACAAAAACGGTCAGAAAAAGTGTCAATATTGGAACAATTAGTTTAAACTGGCAAATAATGGGCATGACAGATCGTGAATGTGGTTAAATTGATAAGAATAAGCATTAAATATGGTGAAAAGTGGTTAAAAGTGACAATAAGGTGCAACATTAGGTGGAAAAGGCTTTAAAAATGCTGAAAATGTCTTGAAAGTGGAAATTAATGACAGAAAATGCTTTGAAATGTGAAGGTGAAGTGGCAGAAAAGGGAGAAATGTAGCAAAAATGCTTTAAAAGGAGAAAAAATGTGGCAAGAAAAAGTGATGAAAATAGGTTAAAATATTGTAAGTTTGATGTCGTTGCAGAAAAATGGTAAAAAAAAAAAAAAAGGGCTGAAATTGTTCAAAAACTATTCTTAGTTTCTTGAAGGGCTCTCATGAACCTCTACCAGTGTCTCCTGACTCCGAGGTTGTGATCCCCTGCAGTAGATCGTTGCATGATTATATTTATTTATTACTGTGATTTCTTGTGTTTGCCTCAAAAGAAATCTGCCAAAGTGACTTCCCAAAACATTTCTGTTGTTTTTTAAACCCATGACGTATGACGTTGTGGTTTACATGGAGAGATCTGATTCGGCTGAAATGGATTATCTGGTGGAGTGAGGTGATATCTTCATGTTTCTTCTGTTGAAGAAACACAAAAAAATGATTGTTTTTTTTTACCCGAAGTTATAAAAGAAAGTCATATTTTTTATTAGCCAAATTAGCTCCAGTGCTAACAACAGGAAAACAAACAGAAAAGATACTTGTTAAAACTTTAACTATAGACAATAAATGTTATTACATTTTGTGTCCATTTGTCCAGCAAAAAAAAAGTTTTTCGGAAAGATCTGACTAAATATTCAGACATATTGTTTTTGTTTAATTCAGATTGTACTGGTTATGTGAGGTAAAATGTGATCATTTTTTTGATATTTTTTTTTTTTTAAATTTTGAACATGAACACAACAGCAGTGTATTTACCACAATGAGAAAATAATAATAATAATAATAATAATAATAATAATAATAATAATAATAATAATAATAATAATAATAATAATAATAATAATAATAATAATAAATCAAAACATCTAACAAAGACAGAATAAATGGTTACAAAATCATACATGTGACACAATTAAAGCAAAGATACTCACATGAAACTAGAGCTTTAGTTGAGGGAAATATTCTATTATTTTAAATATTATTGTGTTTGTTCTAAGAACCACAAAAACATAGTATTTGAGGTTTATTTTTCCCAAACTCGTCTGTTTTCCAGAGTTTTAATCTCTGAAAAGTCACTTTCTGATCAACTCTACATTTATTAATTCTGTTAAAAATCATAAATCAATGTTTATTATTGGCTCTGACCTGATTTCTCTGATTTTCCTTTTTGCTTGTAAGTTTTCCAGAAGGACTTCAATTTTAATGTCAGTATAAATATTTGAACTTTGGTTGCAAAAAATAAAAAGAACTTATCAATCTTGACTTTGCTAAACCTTTTTATTGTTCTGTTGAGTCATAAAATATCCCGATGCATTAATATCTCATTTAGTGAATATTTTTGACAGTGTCCCAACTGTAAGTAGTTGTGAATGACCAGCGTTTGCACATGTGTAATAAAGCTGAGCTGATGTGTGTCTGTGGCTCACTGTTTATCAGCAGACTGGGATTAACCTGGAAAAGTGTGGATCTAAATAGTCGGACACTTGACCAGCATTAACACAAGCCTCTCTGTGGGTCACGCACTGCAGACAACAGGCTGGTGTACCAGACCACGTTGTGCTGATAACAGACAACACTTGTGTGTCTGTGTCTGTGTTTCACACAAAGTGGGCAACAGAACGATTATGTAAACAAGAGCAGAATGGATGATTAAAACAGACGGAAAATACAGAATTTATTTAATTATTATTATTATTATTAGTTGTTGTAGCGTTATTAATATTACTAATATTATTATAAAAATGTCAAATGAAATTGCAATTTGATACTAAATAAAGCCTCACATGCATGTTACACATTTACACATAATTTACTGTATCTTTGTAAACTTTAAAAATGTCATATCTGAAATGAAAATGGCTTCATGCCACAGACTCATTTTGGTTTACTGGTCAATTCAGGTTTCTTATTTGCTTTTAGAAATATTACGTCCAATCAGGGAGAGCTAAAAATAAAAAAATAAAAATTAGAAGAACCTGAAAAATAACATCAATACATTCAATAAAAACCAAAATGATATTCTTATAGTTTATCATAAACACATGAACATTCTAACATGTCTGTTTTCTTATTGATATGATATTCACTGTTGAGTCATGTTCTGTTTGTTTAAAAACTGCTATTAAATGATTGATTGATTGATTGATTGATTGATTGATTGATTGATTGATTGATCAATCGATTAATTGATTGATTTAAGCAAAGCCACATGTCTCTCTGATCAATATAACAATACTCTGTAGCTTCACTTTGGTTGATATCGATGATGTCACATTTAACAGCTTTCCATTTGTACAACACTCGTAACTCACTATTAGTCCATCCACGTCATTTCAACAAATCTTTAAAACATCCCATGAACTCTGGTCTAAAAAAAATCTAATAAACAATAAATGATTATAAGACACAGAGCTTAGCTACAATGGCCTCATGGAAAGGATTTTCAATAATTACGAGTAGTGAAATAACACAAGTACGAGTAATCTTTATACTATAATTTAAAACAGAGATCAGATTTTTTCTTACATTTCCACATACAGTTATTTTTTTATTTGAAGAGAACGTCACCCAAGAACCAGGGTCAGTTCTAGGTATCTGAAACATCTGGGGTTAAGCCCTGAGGAAAATATATATTTATTTATTTTTTGCTTTATTGCGCATGCAATGTCTCTTAATGGTTTACCTAAATAAAGAAAATATGCAGTTTATTATAGCTTTAAATATCTATCTAACTGCTTTACTGCCTATATCCCCAGGAGGTGGGAACACATTACACACATTTTAAAATCACTGCATTGGCTCCTCGTGTGTTTTAGGATCAATTTGAAGGTTTTTTTTTTTTTTACTGGTTGTCAAGTTTTTTAATGGTCTTGGGCCTTTTTATCTCACAGAACAGTTTTTACCCCATGAACCTTCTCTGGTCCTCAGGTCCTCTGGCACTGGCCTCTTAATAATTCCCAAAAGTCAGGACACACACACACACACACACACGCACACACACACACACACACGGTGAGTCCTCCTTCCAGTTTCACGGCCCTCGTTTGTGGAACAGTTTGTCGGACCACCTCAGGGCTGCTGAGGGTCTTAATGTTTTTAGACTCAAAACACGTTTGTTTAATTTAGCTTTTAACTAATTGTTTTTATTATTATCTTAAGCATTATTTATTTGAATAAATGTTTTTATTGTGTCTGTTTCATTCTAGTTTGGTAATTTTATAATGTATCATATCTTAGCTTATTTTTCTGTTGTTTTAGGACTACCATTTGTTTAATCCTTTGACTC